>NW_006777671.1:1653984-1684113 GCF_000442215.2 Lipotes vexillifer
TGCATCGGCAGGGGGACTCTCAACCACTGCGCCACCAGGGAAGCCCACGACATTTCTTAAATGCTCTCAGGTTGGCTGCCACCTAAGGGTAACCCTGCTCATCAATTTTGCAAGTCGGGGAAGAACTGATGACAATCATAATAATGATGACGGTGATAATGATGACGATGTTGATGATGTTCTGCTGTCATCTCAATAATGTCCCAGGAGATTTCTCTGACTTTTGGGGAACCCTCAAATAGGAGAGAGAAATTGGTAAAACTTAATCTCTGGGACTCATTAATGTGAAAGTACTTGTTGAAAAGCAAAGATTTATTACCTGCAATTTGGCAAGATCCTAAAGATGGTCCTGCGATGGCATCCGGAAAAGGCGCCGTGACTCACAGGCAGTAAACTCAGATCTCCTGGGTCCCAGGAGCACCCTCCCCTTTGACCAGCCTGCTGATTCCTCACTCCTGGAACTTTCACTTCCCTGGAAGTTTCCTTCTAAATGCCATGAACAGGATACACCTGGATATGCCTCATTAACAAATAGCTTGGGGAATCAGAGACTTGAGACAACCTCCAGAATCATAATCCCAGGAGCTGCTGTCTGGTGTTCTTGAGGAGAGTGACTCAGTGGCAGGCCCGGGCTGCCCTCCCATTGGCAGGCTGCCAGGGGAGGTCTGGGTGTTTCCGCCGGTTCTCAGAGACTCCCCTGGGACTTTTCACTCTCTGGCACCCATTTCTTGTTCAGCTCTTATTATTTATTACTCATATGGTGTCTTCTTTTTAATGCCTAATATTTCAGGGACTCGGCTGACTCATACGGGAGGAAAGCAAACAGGCATGAGGTGAGGGCAGAGCAGTCTACTGAAGACGGATTTCACTGACTTTAAGAACATGGGACTTGGGCTTCCCTGGTGGTGCAGTGGTTAAGAATCTGCCTGCCAATGCAGGGGACACGGGTTCAAGCCCTGGTCCAGGAAGATCCCACATGCTACCGAGCAACTAAGCCCCTGTGCCACAACTAATTAGCCTGTGCTCTAGAGCCTGAGAGCCACAACTACTGAGCCACGTGCCACAACTACTGAAGCCCGTGCATGCTCTGCCACAAGAGAAGCCACTGCACTGAGAAGCCCATGCACCGCAACGAAGGGTAGCCCCCACTCACGGAAACTAGAGGAAGCCCGCACGCAGCAATGAAGACCCAACGCAGCCAAAAATAAATAAATAAATAAAATAAGTAAATTAAAAAAAAAAAAAGAAGAACATAGGACTTAAGGAAAGACAAGAGGCAGAATTCTGAGGACCTGAAGTTCAGAGCCTTTTCAGGGCATAGTGTAAAACGCTTACCATCAAACCCAATTTTTCGCTAAGCCATGTACACTTTCTGGATAACTGCTTTAATTTTCATTTGTGTCTACTCACCTTTTTTAAAAAAGAACTATGCACTGATTTTTCAGAAAAAAGAACCAAACCTGGAGCCTTCTATAATAATAAATCTTTATATTTCTGTGATACTTTATAGTTTACAGAGCATATTATCTCATTTTATTCTTGTGATTTCTTTTTATTTTTTTTGGCCTCGCCTCGCGGCTTGCAAGGATCTTAGTTCCTGGACCAGGGATTAAATCCCGGCCCTCGGCAGTGAAAGCGCCGAGTCTTAACCCCTGGACCACCAGGGAATTCCCCTCATTTGGTTCTTACATAAACCTTTTGAGGTTGATATTTTTATTATCTACATTTTACAGATAAGGAATTAAATTTCACAGAAGTTTGGAGACTTTCCCAGAAGTTTCGTAGGAGAACTAAAAGTTGAACCCGGGTCTACAGAATCCAGAGTGCAGGCTTACAAACAAACAACAAACAAAACCAACCCCAAGCCCTATACCGTAACTCTTTGTAGAAGGACTGAAGTGCAGAATTCAGGGCAAATTTGATATTGAGCTCCTTGTTTTTCTTCCAAAGATGCCTGAAATCCTGGAAGCTCTTGTTAGAACACGGCCTCTCCTATAACATGGAGTCTTCGGGATGGTTCTAGATAGTGATGTTCCAAATCAGAGTAGCACTGATCCATACAGTACTGGATGGAACTTCTCTCTGCACCCATAAAGTAAAAAGTAAATAAATAAATAAACCTAAAAAACTTTTTTTTTAACTGAATATTGTTCCATCTTAGCAAGTGTGCCCTTTCCTATCCAAAAGAGAAAGAAATACTCCCTAAGGAACTCTAGACTCCTGCTGTCAAAGTCTAGACGACTGTGGGTACACCTGTCAATACTCCAGTGTATGCAATGTTTGGGAAGATCAAACAAATCCCTGCAGATGAAAGTACTTCTGAAAACTCTAGGGTTCTATGTAGGTGAGTCTGCCACCTTCAGATGAAAAGAAAACCAATAAACTTGTTTAGATGGGCAAGGAGTGTCCAAACTTGTATTTAGGAAGGACTTATAGACATACATGAGAATCTTAATGAGAGCTGGTTTGAAACATCTCTAGGTATCACCTTAACCCAACCACCACCAAATTATTTTACTCTCAAAGCCCTTTTCATTAAGCATGAATTACATTTTTCTATACTTTTTTTTATTTCTCAAAGCTATTATTTATTCTGTACAAGGTTCCACTATACATCACACATTCTTCTCCGCTTGCTTACAGAGTAAACAAGTGTACACCAGCCCTTCGGATCAGGTTCACAGGTCTTCCCTGGAGAAGGGTGTCAGGCCAGTTAGACTCATATAAGTTTAGCTCTGGGTTGTTGCTTGAGCCAAAGCCCTTTTGTTACCCTCGTGAACCTCTCCCACTGCTCAGGAGCCTTCAGGTTGTGTAAGTGCCCATGAGGCAGGACCCCCCCCTGGCTAGGGCTGCCCGAGGAACTGTCCATCGGAAGGCACTCTGGTTGGAAAAGTGATCTCTCTGGGGATGTAACTAGATCAAGATAAAATGAAGGACTGGTCCTGAAGGGTCAAACCTTAGAAACTCGGAAGGTACCTAATATGTGCATCAGTTACAGCAGGAGGCAGAGGGATGATAAGATACCTGGCAAAGTGGTCAAGAAGAGGGGTGGAACTTGCCAGTGAAAAGGGTGGTTCAGGAGCTAAGTCCACAAGCTCTGGGCATCTGCCAGCATGACCCTTCTAATTTTAATGTTTGAACCAGAGTGATCCATTAAGTGGGCCAAGTTAGGACAGAGAGAATAAGTAGACCTCTTATAATTTCTTAGTTATCAAAATTATCTTTTGGTTCATTTGATTAGTATGGATTCTTCTTTATAAAAATAATCTCATTTTTTAAAGGTACGCCATCTTCAGAGAGAGCATGCAGTTTTATATCCTACTCAAGCCTCCGAAGTATGAATATGTTGTCAGCATCTGCTTTGGATGGGATGAAATCACCCAAGGATGGCACTGAGGCTGACAGGCAGGGCCTCTTGGAGGATGTACCTGGCGAGAGCGAGTTGGTGGAGGAAGGAGGGTGGTCATTCTAGTGCAAGGTCTAAGGATTAACTATGAGGGCCCAGAAATTCTATCTAATCAATACTCCAGGATCAGTCAGTCTTCGGGCACTAATTCATAATGTCTTAACTCATAAGAGGCTGAAGAATAAATAGTATTGACTATTTACAGGGAGGGTCATCATCCTTTTCAGCCGCTAATGTGTACACGCTGTCTGTCTAGTTAACTCTCTTCCAAGCAATAGGGTTCTTGGGAAGCTGAGTCTGTTATAAAACTATGGACTTAGCAAGGAAGGGTCTGGAGGGGAAATGCTTCTCTACTCCAGAGACAGACCAGAAATGCTCATGCCTCCCTTCCAGAATAGGTGCTAAAAAACATGCAGAGTTCCTGTTCTCAGAATCTCCTTTCTCTAGACTCTAGGTCCAGCTGTCACCTGTCTCTTCAGGTATCTTGACACCACTGATGAGGCTCTGGATTCCTTCATTTGCATTCATAACCTCAACTCCCAGACCATAGTTTAACCCTTCCAGCTCTGATCTAGAAACATTCTGAGGTCTAAGGCAACTTCATCATTTCATCCAAGATGTATGGATATTATGACCAATAGCTATATCAACAACAATTAACATTTACTGGGCACTCACCATGTGACAGGCATGGGGATAAATGTTTTATCTTCATTAACTCATTGAATTTTCATAACAACTCTCTGAGGTAGGTACTAATAATTAGCCCCATTGCATAGACAAGGAAGCTAAAGCTTTGGGTGGTAACTTGCCCAATATCACATGGTTGTTGAGTAGTGAAGCCAGGATTCAAGCCTAAGTCATTTGGACTCCAGAGCCTGTGCTCTTAACCATTAGGCAACACGGCCTCCAGGAGTGACCTTGATCCCCTCCTGAGAGCATCTCTCTGTGAACTCCTCTGTGAACTCCTACTCACTGCATACAATCAATGAGGACAAGTGGTCATGAGTGCTTTCTTTGTTGAAATTTAAGCTTAAAAGCAATAGGTTTAGAGTGTAATTATTAGAAATCAAGCCATAATCTGGGAGTAAATAACAACAGAAAGAGACAATGAGAATTCTGTCTGAGAACACATTTATAAAGGTCAAGGAGTCCACACTATATGGCTCATAGTGTAACATTTTGAAAAGCTCGTACTGTGTGATGAGTTTAGGTGAAATGCTGAACAAGACACAGAATCACACATAAGACCCTGCCCACACTGGGAAGGCAGCCAAGAATTCCTGCCACCTCCACCCCAAGGTTGGGTGCCCTAATAAAGGCCACAGAGAGGACCACCTCCCTCCAGAGACTGCTTGTCATTTCTCACACTGGGGAGAGTTTCCTAATGAATAAAAAAATCAGAGTGTTTCTATAACTTGCTATGTGATTCAGAGTCAGTGAAACAATGAGCCCCGGGTGCTTCAAATATTTCATGTCCCAGATAGCTTTTCAGAGAAACAGGGAAAAGAAGTTCCAGGGCTTGTTTCACTGATCTAACCTTCTCTGTTTTCTCACATATGATTCAAAATTAAAAAAAAAAAAAAATCCAGATGGGAGTGGAAACAGCTTGAGTTAATGTCGATCAAGAAGAAAATAGGAAAAAAATTAAAATCACAGATAACCCCCCCAAACCTCATTACAGCCATCAGGATTCTCCCCTTTAGATATCTTCCAGAATGGTTGATGCATTGTCAACAATTACTTTATTGAGCATTGTAAGGTGCACAGCATTGTACATAGCTTTAAAATGTCAAATTGACTTTTGTCACACCCTCTGTAAAGGATTCCCCAGTGTCCACGGTTTCATGGTTTTTCCTGCTGTGCTTCAGGCTCATGCTGTTAGTACCATT
This sequence comes from Lipotes vexillifer, assembly GCF_000442215.2. Classification (NCBI taxonomy): domain Eukaryota; kingdom Metazoa; phylum Chordata; class Mammalia; order Artiodactyla; family Lipotidae; genus Lipotes; species Lipotes vexillifer. The sequence continues at coordinate 1,659,283 of NW_006777671.1, forward strand.
GCAGGCTTACCATGATGTGGTACATGGATCAGCTGCACCATGTCCTCACCACTAGATGTTTGAACTCCTCAAACACATATCGTCGACCTCTGCAACTGTGCTGTTCAAATACACGTTTGATGGATGAATGACTGAATGAATGACCAGGGTTTCACTCTAGTTCCTTCTCCTGACACCGTCGTCTGCATGTAGGGGCAAGTGCTGATGCTGAGAAGCAAACACTCAAAAGTCACAATGGAAAAGAAAAGTGTCCAAAGACATGTCCGATCCAGACTAGAAAATCAGCTCCATAGTGATGAAGAGTTGGCTGACATCCCCAAAGGCGTGAGAATATAATGGAGCCACAGAAAATCTTCAAGCCAGAGATGGGGCTCATCAACCCAAACTCCCACCCCAAAGCCCAAAGTAGATCACTGGGAACAGGCCAGCAGTCCAGCCACCTGCTGGAGCCAGTGAACCAGAGGCACAGCCAATACCAGTGGTCCAGAGCAAAGGGTCTCAGCCACCTAAACTTAGGGATATTTTTTCCTTTCCAGATTTCAAAAAAGGCCACACCATAATAAATAAATAAGACGCTAAACAACTGGAACTGAAAAGGAAGACATTTTCAAATGGTTCTCAAGCAGCAGTCCAAATACCTTGCTCCTTCCATGGTGCCAAGGGACTCAAGCTACCACAGATGCCCTCTTTGGGTCTTTCAGTATGCAAATAAGTACTCTGAGGGGATATCGAGTCCATGGGAGGCAGTAAGCATGATGTTATGCATGGATGGCTAGCTGTTTCATCATATAGGCCAAACCCATTTGATACATCAGAGCCTAGTCTGTTTGATGGATGATGGAGAAAACTCTGCCCTGGTCCAGGGAGGCAGCTGGACCACAGATCTGACACCCCAGGTGTGATGGGACATATGCAGAAGACCTTGGCTCCTGATATACCATCAGCTAGCATCAGGCCTCAGCTTCCTCATCAAATGAGGCTTTGGTCAGACCATCTCGCTGGTCCCTTCTGAAATTCCATTTCTTTCATCCAGCAGGATTCTTGACCCATCAGTACCAAGGCAAACCCTTGCTCCTTGTGTACTTTCATGCTGCTAAAATGAAGGAAAGCCTGACTACAGATTTGTATGCTCACTAACAGAAGTGTTGGTAAAATACTGCTTAAGAGTCTTAGGTAATCTGGTGCATAGCTCCCTGTAACACGTTCGCAGTCTGGTGTCATACTACCTTACCTTGCATCACAAATTGATCAGGATGGCAGCTTGCTGGCTGCTCTTCCACTCTGGGTCCAATTCAATTATTTTTCTACAAAATGTAACTCTCACTACACTCACATTTCTTGTCCACCAACTTGATGCAAATGGTTGACCCACCCTTCTCTCCTTGTTGCCTTTCTGGACCCCAAGTTTCTGCATCAAACTTTCAGATGCATGGTGGCCTGCAAGCTCCAAATCAGTAGTTTACCCTTGGTCCTTTTCTATTATACCCCACAGCAATTCTTTAGAATACTCAGAAAAATCCAGGTGATTCCATCTCAGCTGTGGAAGGCAGAGCAAAGTCTGGGAGCTTCAGCTTCTTGCTGTCAATCATTTTCAGTGCAAGATTTAAAATGACAAGTGCTTAATCAAAAAATTGGGGATTAGCTCTCACATAGAACTTGAATTAATGGGAGAGTTATGTTTTCTAGCCTCAAACACACTAAAAAATAATTTCCTGAGATAATGATTCTGAATCAAGGTTATCCATATGTAAACTTATATATATGTATATGGATTTTTTTTTTTCCGAGATGGCCAGAAGAGTTTTTAGTTGGGGGCTCTTTTTTATACCTTTATACCAAAGCAATCATTTAAGGACAGAAGTCAGAGTGTTTTACTACTTTCTACTTTTGGTATTGGGTACTTGTTTGAAGTGTAAGAAAGAATGATCTAGTATGTTGCAGAATATGAATTTTCATATTAGCTTAACATGTTGGTGTTTGAGCTCTGTCTTCTCAGCCAGATATTTAATATATGTCAAGTTAATCCAAGCTTGGCTAAGGATATCCTCGGACCTACAGCACCTACTCAGAGCAGGGGTCTGACCTATGTACTCCCTTATTTTTTTACCTGGGAGGACTGTACTATAGCATTCAAGGGACAAACAACCTTAGTCCTTGCATTCAGAATTTGTTATGCCACGTTTGCCATAAAATGCTTATCATTACCTAAAAGAAAAAATGCAGCAAAACTCAACTTTGAAGGAAAAAAACAAAACAACCTTACAGGTCCTTGGGAGCCATGGAAAGCTAAGGGATATAGCAGATTCTATGTCCTAAGAAAGTTATTTCAAGAGGGAAGCATGTCTTTACCTCACCAAGTCAGCTGAGTTGGGGAGAAAAAGAAGCAAAATGATAACAAATTGGCCAGGAATATTTATATCAGTTTTGCCTTAAGTCTCAGAGAGTAATAGGAGGAACAAGCCTCCTTTCTACTTTTCTTGGAAAGCCTTTGGTTTAAAGTTGTCCTCCTTTCCTGTAATTTTTAATTATCACACATGAACACCTGAGTCTCTTACATGGTCACCTGTATCAGAGTGAATAACTGAAGATGATGGCTTAGAAGTTCACCCACATCACAGCAGGCAACCTACACATAATCTCACCTTGAACACTTCTCTTGGGTGAAGTCAAAATTGTATCATCTTCCTTTGCAAAAACAGGCAGACACCCCCCACCAAAGCCCAAAATATTAGAATAATTGACAGTGAACAGAAACCCATTATATAGGCAAAATATTCCAGCTTTCTCTATTAAAAAAAAAAATCAAATTCACTGTGACTGGGCACTCAGTTGTTTTTTTTTTCTATAAATCCCCAGGATTGTCAAAAGTAATCTTGTAGCCAATCTGCTTGCCGACAGTAAAAATGACCTGAAATAGGCCACCCATGGTGCCAAAAGCAGTGTCAAAGAACAGAGAGATGATGCCACCAAGGCCCATTGCAATGTCCCTGCACACAATTGGAACTGCGCCTATGGTGTACACAGGAAAAGTGGCCACATCCACAAGGACTCGGACAGGGATGCCCACGATACGGCAAACAACCTTCAGCAGGCAACAAAGGATCCGGAGAATGGCCCTGGTGATCCTGACCATGACTTTGAGTACCTTCCAGGGAATGCTGGCCAACTCCTCCCCAATGGTCAAGAAGTAGGAGATGGTGGCTGACCCCAGGCGGTAAAGACAACTTTCTAGACCACGAGTCACCTGTTTGGTGACATACCACAGGAAATACACAAGGTACTTCAGGATTCTGACTGCAAGGAAATAAATTAGTTGGCAAAGCTTGATGAATGGGGTAGCAGTGAAGCCCAAGAGTTTTCTCAAAAGGCTACTCCTTTCCCCAGATGCCTCTGGAGGCAGCAGAGTGGACCTGGTACTCCTCGTGCTGGAGAGGGTCCCAGAGTCCCCTTCAGAGTCTACCCTTCGCTCCTCATCCTGGACTTGGTTGACCATTTCCAGGATTTTTTTCATCTTCTCTGTGTCTTGTTCACTTTCCCCACAGTTGTTCTGGAACAGCTGAGGCGTGAATGGAAGCAGTTTCTCAAGTTCTTTCACCATCACATCTTCTATGACCTCCCGGTCCCGGGTGTGCTTGACAAAGCCCATGGCCCAGCCTCCTCCAGGGACAGCACAACAGGCTGCCAGCCAAACAAACTCCGGGATGGTCACTTTGTCTTTGACCTTGAGGTCTGAGGGCACGGCACCTGCGATGATGTAGAGCTCTTCCCCATCGCCACACTGTGGGCTCAGGGCCCGGTCCATTAGGCTGTTGAGATTCACGTACCACCGTTTCTGGAAGGATAGGGTCATTGGAGCTGCATTTGTGAGAGTGAACGTGGCCGTGTCGGGGTCACTGCTGAGGGAGAAGGGGTACAGCTGTCCTGTCTGGTAATCAGAACCCAGGTAATCTGCATGCAAGGCTTGCTTGCTTCCCAGATTGTTCACAGAGCTGATGGCATCAGCCTCATCCATCACCTCCTCAAGGCTGCTGTTGGAGTCATCAATCTGAAAGAAGAAAGCGAGGTTGAGATGCGTCCCTGTTCACAGCAGACAGGGTGTCCTTGGATCATTCTGCCAAGACTCGAGCAAAGTTCCTATCACACCAACACTTGCAAGGCTTAGGTTTGGAAGGGTACACACACTTCATTCTAATATCCCACAATCCTGGTGTCTGAAAACATCTTTCAAATAGGCTGTTTCCTATTTCACTCTCTGTGTACACTCCACTCCTGCCCTGCAGTAATACCCCATCACACACACACAAATACACCATCAGGACATTGGTTTTCAGTCTGCTGTGATTTTATAAATTTCATAGCCCTTTTTGGGAATATTTTTTCCATGAGATTCAAATCGATTTTAAAAATGAAAACAAGGGGAAAAGTAAATCTCAGGGGCTTCCCTGGTGGCGCAGTGGTTGGGAGTCCGCCTGCCAATGCAGGGGACACGGGTTCGTGACCCGGTCCGGGAAGATCCCACATGCCGCGGAGCTGCTGGGCCCATGAGCCATGGCCGCTGAGCCTGCGCGTCCGGAGCCTGTGCTCTGCAGCAGGAGAGACCACAACAGTGAGAGGCCCGCGTACGGCAAAAAATAAATAAATAAATAAATCTCAGCAGGCCCATAAAAATCATAACTGTAATTCAGATAGTCAGACACCAATGTTAGCTACAATTTAAAGAACATATTCGTAAATGAAATTTACATACTTTGGGATATACGAAAAACATTCAACTCTAATCAGAGCATTTAAATCAAATGCGGTGGGGGCGGGGCTTCCCTGGTGGCGCAGTGGTTAGGAATCTGCCTGCCAATGCAGGGGACATGGGTTCGAGCCTTGGTCCGGGAAGATCCCACATGCCGCGGAGCAACTAAGCCCGTGCACCACAACTACTGAGCCTGCGCTCTAGAGCCTGTGAGCCACAACTACTGAGCCTGCACACCTAAAGCCTGTGCTCCGGAACAAGAGAAGCCACTGCAGTGAGAAGCCCATGCACGGCAATAAAAAGTAGCCCCCACTCACCGCGACTAGAGAAAGCCCGCATGCAGCAACGAAGACCCAACGCAGCCAAAAATAAATAAATTTAAAAATAAATACATTTTTAAAATAAATAAATAAATCAAACAGGGGAAAATGTATAGATTATTGTCAGTTATTAGATACTTCCCAGGCCAAGCTAAAATTAGACCAACTTCTCTTCGAATTTCATCTCCTCATAATATTTGCTATCATTAACAATGCATTTTCTGTCCAGGCCAATCTAGCTATGTGTTATATATCAATAATGATCAATATATACATCCCTCTTGGTTCTGTTTTTTTTTTTTCTTTTCTTTTTAAATTCAGCAGTATAATACATACTTTCACTTTGCCAATCTGAAAAGATGAAAGGAAGGAGCTCAGGATTAACCTAGAACTCTATTTTTTGCTCCCAAACTAGACTGTAAATTCCTTGACACCAGGGACCCTGTATATAGGACCCAGCCAAGGACTGACACCTACTAGAGTCTCAAGGCACTCTTGTTCATCTGAGACGGTCATCACTGCAGTATTTATAATAGCAGGAAGTTGAATCAACCTACATTTTCAAAAACTGGTAACAGTTAAATAAATGGTGTTATATCCATTAAAGAAATATCTCAAAGCCATTAAAAAGCACTTGTAATAATGGGGAAATATGTGCTATAATGTTGAAAGGAAAAGGCAGATTATAAAATTAAATGATAACAATTTTTTAAATTCTAAAAATAGGCATGAAAAAACTTTGGAAGGAAACACATGAAAATGTCCACAATGGTTGTTTGACTCCCGAGGGTGACAGTGATACTTTTTTTTCCCCCTATTTTCTTCTCTCCCTGTACCTCTCCTACCCACATCAACCCACAAATTATTTATATGTTATTTTCAAAAGGAAAAAAAACAAAAAAGAAACTAATTAAAATAAGTAAATTCTTACTAATTGATTCCCTAGGTTTAGACTCGCTAAACCTGTCTCTAAACCCAAGGGAGTCAAGGTCATGTGATTGTTGCATCTCCTGTCGGGAGCGCAACCAACTCTGCATTTCTCCAGCTCTGCAATGGCAAAGGTAGGCATGCTCATGCATGTATGTGTAGGGTTAGCAGGGCAACAGATGAGCAAGCTGGTATGAAAGCAGGAATATTCACTGAAGTCTAATGATGAAGTAAGCCATAGCCTCACCCTTCAAGGTTGCTCTGTCCCTTCTCCCAGTCTTAGAATTAGAAACGCTCCTGGATGGTCTCCACTCCTACCACATCCTCACAGGACAGAAATAAGAAGCACATTCATTTTGCAGAGCGGCTGCCGCTGCTCTTCTATAGCTGAAAGATACACCCCATGGAAATATCAACATCATTCCTGAATCATGAGATCAAGACATGGCAGAGCCAAGATTATGGAGTCTTGGGTGGAAGGTCAGGAATTTTAGGATGCATGTTTCTCCATGGTTACTAGGGAACTGTGTCTGCATTTAGCCTGGTGTAGCTGCTTTATCCCATCTAGCGGAAGTCTGGAGCTGGTTTTTTAATTGGTAGCTGTGTGACAGAGCACAGGTCAACACACTGGTTCACCTTCTGCCCGAGAGCCACCCAGGGATGAAATAATGCCTACAAGGACAGAAGGCAGGCTGGAACACGAGAAAAGAGAGATTCTTGGATGAGCAAGGGGAAGGAACAAAAGAGAGTCAGGCACGAAGAGAAAAGGGGAGGGAAAAAAAACAGGGGCAAGACAAAAAGAAAGAGAGACTTGTGTGTGTGTGTGTGTGTGTGTGTGTGTGTGTGTGTGTAGACAACACAATATCCTGCTCTTAGGCAGAAACCAGGACTGTGGGTTGATTTACTCCCAAACTTCAGAGCATGGTCTCCCAGCTGCCAAGGTCAGAGGAGACTGAGCTGGTTGCTTCTGCATCTTCTCATGCCACTTGAGTTCAAGGGGCTGCCATGGTTAAGCCTTTTCTGCCCACAGTTCGCAGGTACGTGGGAAATGGGCCAGTATGAACTGAAGTGTTTAGGAAGGCCAGGGCCCAATTCCACAATGGGCCCTGTGCACCTCCCTGCCCTGGGCCTCCCTAGGCAAAGCAGAAACTAAACAATATGCTCTGGGTGTGCAGGCAGAAGAGAGCACATCTTCCCTCCCCTTCCCCTTGCTTTCTTCAGAACCCCATATCCATGGTCACTGTATTCTTATGAACCCCAAATTTGGCCCTATGGTTTGATGACAAGGTAGACTATAGTGTTTGAAATCAAGACAGAATGCCTGAATTCTGTACCTACATAGTGATATAACAGGAGGTCAAGAACTAATTTTTTTTTTAACTGCCAAGTAAATGCTTTCAATATAACATTCTACAGAAGGTATTTTTTATCTGATTTTACAAACGGGGAAACTAAAACACGGAAAGATGAAGTAACTTTTCAAAAGATATCCAATAATTAGCAGGACAGGATCTGAACGGAGGTCAGTCTTTTTATTCCTAAGGTACATGTTCTTTATTAATAAGCCATATTTTCGCCCATCTTAAAGAACACTGCTGTACCAGTTTTCTCCATCAGAGAGTTAAAAAAAACCCACTGAAGTCTCCTTTTCTCTCTGTGTCACAGAATAAATGAAGTTCCTTAAGGTTGCAGGAAGAGAAGCTGATGTTTGAGCCCCTGGGATTGCAGTCCCCAGAATGGAGAGAGAGTGGAAAGGAGAAGGTAAAAGGGTACATGTACAGGCTGGCCCTCATGCTTCCTTTCTGCCTTTGCCCAGAGCACATGGAAGCTGAGCCTCTAGCTTCACAGTCTAAGAAATGTGGCAGTACAGGCAGCAGGCAACTGGCCAGAGTAGCTTCCAGAGTACTACTACCCTTAGAAAATGGTCAGCTGGCTGGTTCCCCCAGAAGCACTGTTCCTATTAGTACCTCACTTGGCTACTTGCTGTTTTCCTCTACATCAGCAGCTGTAACAGAGAACAGTAAACACAGCAAAACTTCATGGAGGAAGAAGACTGTGTCAGGCATTCTAGGCTTGTCTTGTCTGGCCATAGTGCAATACACTAATGTACATAATGTATATAAATTAGTATGGATGCTACCAGTCAAAATTAAAACATAAAATAAATAATAGAGAAATTTCCCAAGGCTTATCTAATACAGTCTTAAATCTGACAAAAATACCAAAGAATGTTTTATGAGACCACATACTGATCTTCAATGAACCCTCTATTCTCTCCTTTGAGGATCCAATTACATCAAAGCCTCTCCTTCTATCCTTTTTGTGATTTATGTTCTTTTTCATATTTTATACCTTATTAACTTTGTACATTGCATTCCAGGTGAGTCCCTAGATCTATCTTCTAATTCACTAAATCTCTCTTTAGCTATGTTTAGTTTACTGCCTACTTTGTTGAGGTGTTTTTCTTTTTGTTTTTCATTTCAATGAATCTTTTTTTCTTTTCTAGCATTTCTATTTGGTTCTATTTCATAGTCTCCTTTTTTATTTATTTTTCCTCTCTTGAGGAATTCTTTTTTATCTTTCAATAGTTTAGACATTCTTAAAGTCCCTTTAAGATCTGTCTATTTTATTTGGTTTTTCAGTTTATTTTGTTGCTTCTATTGGTTGACTTCAAGGTGGTATGTATACTTAAGTGCTTAGCAGTTTTTGCTCATAAGCTTGTCTTCATAAGAGGTCCATGATGTTTTGTTGAAAAAAAAAAAAAAGGCAAAAATGAAAACAAAAACCAATCTAATAGGATTGCTTTCACAGTTGCCTCTGCCAGAGCCCTAAAGAGTTCAATGATTCTGGACTAGTTTCTGAGTTATTTTCTCAGTTCAGGGTTTCCACATGGAGAAAGCAGTACACATTTGGACCCATACAAAAGAAAGATGATGGCTTCAAGCTTATTTCTGGAGGGTGACTATTTCCACTAATGACATGATGTGGGCAGCTACTTCCTATAACAACTTGCAGGTAGTTTTCATGCCTGGTTCACCAGTGCTGCAACAGTTTGCCAGCCCCCAGCTTTACCTGGTGAGCCTAGTTCCAGACCCATGTCATGAATAGGTTATGTAATCTTGATTCCTGTCCCCAGGCAGGTTAGAGCCCTAGTCCCTACCATCCCTGTGGCTTCCCACACACAGCTTTGGCTATTGATTTCTTATATATTTCTGGCACCTGAAAATTCTTCTTACTTTTTTGCTGAAATATGAATTTAATTTAAATACATACATATAATGTTTTTTAATACAACATTTCTATGTGTTTGTAGTGGAAGGAGAGGCATTCCACATCTGCCCAGAAACTTTGTTTATCCCCGTCTAAGGTTTATAAAGTTTCTTCTAAAGTATGCCTTGTTTCCTTTTATAATTTATTATGGATTTATCATACCCAAATTTACTTACTTTGCTTGAATCTCCTTTTTTCTATTTAGATCACCTACTGGATACCTGTTTGGTGTAAGCAGAACAGTATCTTCCAACACCTTTACTGGTGTGTCAAGAACTTTACAAGCTGAAATCTCTCACTAAGAATAGGATATAGGGACTCCCAGACCTTTGCCAAATCACATCAGCCAGCTTACAAACAATCTGATTCTGTCTGGTTTTTGTTTGTTTATTTTCACCAATTCCTTTGCATTATCTATCACCTATAATTCTCTTGTCTGTTCATGTAGGCATTTCTGTCTTACTGAAATTTATTTCCATTGATTTTGTATTTGCAACTTCGAGTCATTAAAAAAATGGATATTCCATTATGAAATCACTTTACCATATAATTTATAAAGCACATTAAATCCCAGGCCCTTATAATAGTCTGCTAACTGATCTCCACTGAGAGAAATGCCCATGATGATTTCTACTTCCTGTCTTAAAACCAGTTTTTTAACTTATGACAAAACTTTCTTTTGATCTCAAGATGACTAATGTTCTAATGTCATTTGTTAAAGAGTCATCTGAAAATCTAAATAAAATTGGTATAACAGCTCCCCCTCATCATCATGCTTCCTAACTACAAAACAACCATTATGTCTTGGTAGGCTCTCACTTTCTGAAGGAATGGCAAAGTGTGTCTGTAACTAAAATACCTGATTCGTGTATGGAACACTGTACTAAAAATAATAAGAATATTTGATTAAAAGTCTAATATATTCTTTGAGACACTGTCACATAAAGGGCAGGTGTTTTTTTTCCATGCTCTCTGCAGACATAGTTTAAGGATGTGGTTATAGTAATTACAGTAAATTACCGACAACACTGCTCCCTAAAGACAAAAATACAACTATGATGTAAGATGTAATTTCAGATTACAATTTCTGGGTTGCACTTGCCATTCTGCAAGCACCACTAATCTTTCTCTTTGGTTTCCCAGCAGAATCGCTGGATGAAGGGACAGGCACAAAGCTCTCTGTGTAATCCACCTCCCTGTGGACCTAGTGCTCCGGGGCTGCCGATATAATCTGATACAGTTCCTGGGTTTAATGGAAAATTTTTTTTCCTAATCACAACATGCTAGGTAGGTTTTAGAAGAATGTGTGCTCCCCCACCACCAGCATCCTGCCCCATAAATAATCTTATAAAAAAATTCCTCTTCAAACTTAGTACCAAAGGGGAAAAAAAAAAAAAAACTGTTTCTCTCTCTCAACGAGTTGGTCTGTTTCCTTTAACCAGACAGCCAAAGCTATTTAAACCCATGGGATTTCTTTTTTGCTTTGGAATTAAATGAAAGGAGACTTTGAATTTTCCTGCTAATATGCATGTAAGAAAAGTGGACTAATAGAAAATTGAGGAGAGCTGGAGGGAAAGTAGGCACCCATTCAACAACATGTATTAAGCATATTTATGTGTGATCACTACTGTAGGAGAAAGCAGTAGGATTGGTAATAATAACACCACCAACACTTATCAGGTACTATATGCCAGGCCCTATTCTAAGAATTTCACTTGTACTAAATCAGTAAGTGGCTGCACTAAGTATTCACTCATCTAAACTCATGAAAACTAGGTACTTTTATGATCACATTTTGACAGGTGGAGAAACTGAGGCACGTGAAGATTAAGTAGCTTACTCAAGGTCACACCGTTAGTGAGTGGTGATGTCATGGCATGAACTCAGGAAGTCCATCCCCACAGCTGCTGCTCTGAATCACTGCTTCATATGCCTCAAAATAGGCCTCCACATCAAGAAACTCACAACCAACTTAAGGAAACAAGATACGGATACATACAAAGTCAAATAGGAAACCAAGAAAAAACAACAGTGCGATGCAGATAAAGTTAAGTGCCAAATAAATGTGATGAAGAAAAAGAGCAAACGGATCTAGAGGAAGGAAGGGCACAATAAATGAGGTCAGAGAAGACACCTTACTTTTTGGAGAAAACAAAAGCTGAGGCAGGGTTAGAAGGATGTGCAAGATTTTGATAAACTTAGAAACATAGAAAGGTCAGTAAGGCTTCACGAGACGTCTACACAAAGGCTTGAGGGCAGAGACAAGCAGCCTGTGAATATGCGACTCTGAGTAAGGAAAAGTGAAAGGTTTAATTGGAAGGGATAGCAGGGGGCCAGACTATAAATGATCTGCCATAACAGATAACTAACCATAGAATAATTATAACTGCGACTCACAGAGCGCTCTCTATGTAGCAGGCACCATGGTAAGTGTTTTACAGAACGTATCTTTTTAAATCCTAACAGGAACCCTATGACCTCCTTTGTAGAAGATGTAACTGAGGCTCAGTCGTTGAGTAGCGTGCGGCTGCCACACTTTCGGTGAGTGAGGGTGAGGTCGCAAACCCACATGGTGTGACCTCAGCGACCTTAACGCACTACTGCTCCATTCTGCTTTCTGTGTGTTTTCAGTGCTATGCTTCCAAGTCTAAACTTGACCTGTACACAGGGGACATTCCCTTATGGCTTCTGAGGCTGGAGCGTCATTAGGGATGTATAATTTTAGGGAGACATACACCTGCCAGCACTGGCCAGGAAAGCCTGGACTACAAGGCAGCTGAGGGAATGGATAGGGAAGGACATGTGCGAGATTCTGGAAGGAAGGAGCGTCGGGATGTGAAGGCTGATGCAGGAGGGTCCGTGGAAGGTAAAAGATGATGTCCAAGGCTGCAGCCAAGGTCACCCAGAAATGAGGGGCAGTGGAGGGAAACTGGACAGGCTGGTCTTTAGAGGATACTACATTGACAGGCAGAAATATTTGATAGCAGCTGGAGATACAGAACTGGAGCTTGGGCACAAAGGTGAGGTTGGCCACAGAGCAGTAACAAAAGGCTCAACCTGATGCACACACTTTCTGGGGTCCGGGCACTGTGGTGTGACTCACCTAAGATGTGCACTGTAGGGGACTTCCCTGGTGGTCCAGTGGGTATGACACACTCCCAATGCAGGGGGCCTGGGTTCGATCCCTGGTCGGGGAACTAGATCCCACATGACACAACTAAGAGTCCACATGCCACAACTAAGATGTCTGCATACCGCAACTAAAAGATCCCATGTGGGACTTCCCTGGTGGCACAGTGGTTAAGAATCTGCCTGCCCATGCAGGGGACACGGGTTCGAACCCTGGTCTGGGAAGATCCCACATGCTGCGGAGCAACCAAGCCCAAGAGCCACAACTACTGAGCCCGTGTGACACAACTACTGAAGCCCACGCACCTACAGCCCGAGCATCACAATGAAGAGTAGCCCCTGCTCACCGCAACTAGAGAAAGCCTGCATGTAGCAACGAAGACCCAATGCGGCCAAAAAAAAAAAATCCTGTGTGCCTCAACAAAGATCCCCAACAAAGATCCCGCATGCCACAACTAAGACCTGGCACAGACAAAATAAATAAATAGATAAAAATAAATAAATCTTAAAAAAAAAAAAAAAAGACTTGCAGGGCAGTGCATGTAACCCCGTGGTGCCTTGTGGACAATGAGAAGTGAACCAATGGATGTTTCTATTGATATTTTAATAGTTATGCATTTATGTTTAACGTGTTCTGGGAAAGATATAACCAGCATTTCCTACACATGATTTCATGGATATGATTATTTAGGATAAGACTAAATTTATTTTCCAATGAGTTGATTTAAAGTCAATGCAAAGACCAAATTTCAAGTAAATGGTAGTATAGGAGGACTCTTGTGAAGCAGGTCTGCAAATGACTATCATTTAGAAAACACTGCACTGCTGCATCCCATTGGCTCTTCATACAACCCCACCACGTAAGTATTATCATCACCTCCATTTTACACATGGGAAAATTAAAACTCAGGTAAGTGACAGCTACAAGCTCACCCAATTCATAAGTGGCAGAGCCAAGCCTATGCCCAGCATCACAGAATCAAAAGCTCCTAGCCCTGCCCATGCCTCTAGGTGAAGAAGGGAGGCCAAAAGCCACAGGGAAGCCAGGCTAGAGGATGGGGGAGAGGGGAGGGAGGGGATGAAGGGGCAACTGGGAAACTGATGGAGCCTAGGAGAATTAATCTTCCAGTGTCACATGAAAGTCAAGGGAGGACAAAGCTTCTCCTAGAGGAGGATCAGTGTGTGGCACCTGCTCAGAGAGGAAAGGGAAGGATGGAGACAAAGCCTGAGGGCCCTGATGATTAAAGTGTCATTAGTGAGGCTTCAAAGGGCGATTTCCACAGGGGACTCAGGAAGGAAGACAGGTGGTGGAAGTGACTGGATATGGGCAAAAGGAGGCTGCAGACAGACCTCCGTTTGAGTTTTTACGTAAAGGCAGGAGAGGAACACAATCTTAGCTGGAGAAGCAGGGCTTACAGGTTTAAGCAAAGATTGTCCTCCAGCCCCCCCACCTGCATCCAAGGAAGAGGGGGCATTGGGAGGGTGGGGCTACCTAGGTCTCCGTACAAGGGAGCATCTTGGGGCTTGAGAGCATCTCACAGGGATGATGACAAGGTGACGGGCTGGAGGGGCAGGGGGCCAGTGAACAGAAGCCCCTGTCCCTGAGGGTTCCTGGGCTGCGAAATCCACGCACACCTCAGGGACCAATGTCACCTGGTACAGATTTGCCACGGGGGAATTTGTCACTGGTTGGGGCGGGGGGAAAGGAAGCTGCTGTGGACAGGGGCAGTGCTCTGCAGGACACAAGCATGAAGCTTCGGCACTTGTCAGTGTCCGGATGGGACGGGGCCAAGGGTTGCAGGTGACAGCTAATGGCCCTGCTGATGTGAGGGGGCCAAGCAAGTACAGTGAGAAGCAAGTCTGGCTCGGGGCACATGGGGACGGGGAGAAGACTGGGTGCGTTGTGTCAGCAGCTGGCAGGTGCAGGGGTCGGGGGGGCCCTGCTGCTGCTGAGCGGCTGCCAGGAGTGCAGACGGTGTTGAGGAGTGAGGAACATGAGGGAACCATCCTGCTGGGCAGGCTGATCTCCAAAGACAAAGTGGGGAAGGGTCTGCCCTTTACACGAGTGAGCTAATTGCGACACATTGAAAGAATTATCTCCCTTGAGCTCCACAATAACCTACACACGCACATATGATTTCCTCCAATTTGAAGACAAGCAAAGAGGGGCTCCAGAGAAAATGGACTGTCCTCTAGTTCTGCTCCAGGATTTCCCCCTGGGAAAGTTGGTCCTCAAGAAGCATGATCAAAATGGTGGTGAAACTTTGCACTGATTCACCCGGGGAAGGGTGGAGTTTCCTTCCTCAACAGAATCTTAGGCTGAAGCTAGATAAGCACATGCTGGGAATGATTCAGACAAGATCCTGTGATGGGGGAGACCTGGTGAGCTCCTATCTAACTCTGTGGGGACAGAGAGGCTGTTTCCTTTGGAGTTTGTTTTATTTTTCAAGCAGAGTTAAATCCTTAGACGAGTTGAACAGCGGGTGTTCCAATTTTGTTTCTGCTGTGTGAACTGTGATACACACACACACAGACATTAAAGAGTTGTTGTCACCCTGTTGCCCATCACCAGGTGGGTCAGAGGGCCCCCCCTTACAAGGAACTAAAACTGCAGCTGAAATCGGAACATCAGATAATCTTATCAGAGCTGGAGCTGGATGCTGCAGACAGGCCCTCTGCACACTCCCACAAGTCAGAATGAACTAGATCTGAGAACCCACCATGAAAAATACCCAGCTTGGGAAAGAGCTGCCTTTCAGAAAAGAAAACAGGAGGCCAGAGGGGCCACAAGAGCCGCGGAAGGACGTTTGGGGAGGAATAAACCACCAGGCCTTTCAGCTCTCAGTAAAGAAATAAGCAGAGTTCCGACCCACCCATTTAAGAAAAAAAAAAAAAAATCCTCCCTGCTTGGCATCTAAAATATTCTTTATCCTCTTGGGAACAGAAACAGCTTTGGAAGAATTAGAAGGATGCTTTCTCCTTTTTTTTTTTTAATAAGGAATGAGAAATGCAGGGCTTTCCATTTCCTGAACAGCCTTCCTCCCCCTGAATCACCCTTCCTCTAGGCTCCCCAGGCTGCCCACACACCTCCCTGCCTTTGGGGAGGAGCAAGCATCTCCAGCTGTCCTTGTGCTGTGCACATCACAGGCGCGTGGCACATGTCTTTGTGGGGTGAACCGTGCAGAAGGGAGACAAACGACCTAAGAGTTCTCTCCTCCTAAGTCGGAAGGTGGTGGAACAGAGGAGGGAATGAAAGGATGCTGCACTTCCATTTCAGACCTTCCTTTGTCTTCAGAATTTGAAAAAATAAAAATTAAAGGGGGGAGGTTCAAAAAAAAATGTCCCAATCCTAAACTGGCACTGGGTACAGGCAAGGGAGGTCTGAGAAGAGGCCAGGGGGTGGCCTGGAGAGCAAACAAATTCCCGTGGAACGCCTCCAGTTGCTCCTCCCGGGAGCCTGAGAAAGTGCGCCGGCGCCTTTAAGACCTCTCCAGACCTCCCGCACCTTCTCAAGTTACAACACCCCTGGTCATCTTCCTCTTCACTCACCGAAGCCAGTTTTCCATTCTGTGCTCTTGTTTTCTTTTCCAGAGCAATTATTCTTAGCATTTGACAATGTGTTTCAGAATTCAAACAAGTCAGTTAAATTGAGACATCTCCATTTCTAATTTTTTCCACCTCTGTGTTCAGAGATCAGAGGTTCTTAGAATCACCTGGAAGCTTTAAAAAGCTTGAGTGGGGGTGGGTATTGCTTGGAGATCAGCACGATGTTTGTTTTTGTTTTTGTTTTTGTGGTAAGCGGGCCTCTGTTGTGGCCTCTCCCTTTGCGGAGCACAGGCTCCGGATGCGCAGGCTCAGCGGCCATGGCTCACGGGCCCAGCCGCTCCGCGGCATGTGGGATCCTCACGGACCAGGGCACGAACCCGTGTCCCCTGCATCGGCAGGTGGACTCTCAACCACTGAGCCACCAGGGAGCCCCACGATGTTTTTTTTTTAAGTTTTCCAGGTGATTCTAAATGGAGAACCCCTGGGCTGGATCCCTAATCAGATTCTCCTTTGTCTCTGGTGGAATTAAGCCCCTGCCTGGACAGCTATTACAAGAAATTAGTGATATTTCCTTAAATCTAGAGCTCTCCAAATTCAATCTGTATTAGAAGCAACTTGGTGCCTGGTCGGAGAACTAAGATCCCTCATGCTGCACAGCGCTGCCAAAAAATAAAAAATAAATCATTTAAAAACGTAGATTTGTATGTTTCACACCAGAGGTGTATTCTGTAGGCCTGGGGTGGGGCTCAAAAGTGCATTTAAAAAATTTTTTTAAATTTTTATTTATTTTATTTTTGGCTGTGTTGGGTCTTCGTTGGTGCGCATGGGCTTTTCTCTGATTGCGGCAAGCGGGGGCTACTCTTCGTTGCGGTGCACGGGCTTCTCACTGCGGTGGCTTCTCTTGTTTCGGAGCACGGGCTCTAGGTACACAGGCTTCAGTAGTTGTGGCACACAGGCTCAGTAGTTGTGGCTTGCAGGCTCTAGACTGCAGGCTCAGTAGTTGTGGCGCACGGGCTTAGTTGCTACGCAGCATGTGGGATCTTCCCGGACCAGGGCGCGAACCCGTGTCCCCTACATTGGCAGGCGGATTCTTAACCACTGCGCCACCAGGGAAGCCCCAAAAGTGCATTTTTAACCACCACCCCAAGTGATGCTGATGCAGGGGGTCCATGGACAGCAGTGAAACATAATTGCTTACTACATCATTTCTGGTAGTGGCCCAGCTGGGCTTAATTTATTCACAGGCTATTAATACTTTCCAAGAGGTATTATCCACAAATCACAAGAGCTGGGATGATAATGCCAAGAAAGAGAATAAAGTACTACAGGGCCATTTGCATCCTCCACTCATCAGAGCAGCTAATATTCTGATCCCCAAGATGGATAAACATGAATTTCCTGCCTTATTCATATGTGAAGTGAGAAATCTCTTTTTGCTTATTTATACTTTTTGGGTCATATCTCACTGCTCTTTCTAACATCTTCAGTAGCATCCTATACTTCCGGGTTAAATGACAAACTAGCATAGTCATGACTCCCCCCACCCCCAATTTCTCCAACCTCCTCTCTCAAGTCTTCCCTTACATTCAACCAGAAAAGGACAATCCCTGTCCCCCAACTGAGTCAGTTACATGGTTGTGATGTAAATGCTGCCCTGCTTCCCTCTGTACTGCCGCCCATGTCAACACTGGTGGAGGGGGGCCTTCACCATTACCCTCCGCTACTTATATCCTAGCTGGGTGCCCGGGCCCAGCTCCAACCTCACGGCTCCTGTGTTGGGTGGTCTCCTTTGGCCCCCCAGATCCACTCTCCACTCTCTCCTGTGCTCTGCTCTGTGTCCCAGGAGGCTGATTTCTTGGGACCACATGATCTGAACTCTCTTGCCCTCTGGCTTCTGACTGGGGCAGCCAGTGGGAGGGGGGAAGAGAGAGGATGTATTCCCTTGCTCCCTTCCCACCTGGTTGCTGTGGTCCTGGCTCTGGCTGAGTTCCTCTGCAGTCACAGCTCTCCCCAGGCTCCCCGCTGACCCCACAGGCCTGGGATGGTGACAGCTTCCTGCGATGGCTAGGCCCTGGGTACTTTACCATATCTTGTTGACTCCCTTAATTCTCGGCAAATAGTTTCTTCATTCAATTCTGTCAGTTAAACTACTTTGAGAGTTCCACCTGTTTCCTTCCCAGACCCTGGCTGATATAGCCTCAGTAAGAGCCTTCCCAAGATCCCAGCTCACCCAGTCCTAGGAAATCACACCCACCTCGGGGCCTTTTGTAGCATGAATTACACACATGGTTGGTACGCAGAATGGGTTCTGTTGAGTAGTGAGGGTCCCTTGAGTAGTCTAATCTGGCTGCCCACTCGGCTCTCCCAGCCAACCACCAGGTATGCCAACCCTGTCAGCCAATGCACCACATTCAACCCCTACTTCTAAATTAACCAAGTGCTTCTGACACTATCTCTAAAAGAGTGGTATTTCTTAGCACATGACCCTCTCCTACCCACCTCCTTGCCAGGCATAACCAAGGGACAGCCAGCCTGGTAGGGACAGCAGCCTACCAGATGGCTCTCTTGGGTTCTTGATCCAAGAAGCTCAAAGCCTGACAATAGTCAGGGTGTGAAGGTTGCTAGATGGACGTTAGGACTGGCAGCCAGCCTGACCCATGGGAAAGCCGAAGAACTCGTTAAGAGAGAAAAGACAGAGGAGGGTGGGAGAAAGATCCTGAAGACTCTGTGGGACTGTTTGATTTCTAGAAGCTTCCCTGTTCTGGATCCTTTGAGGCCTGTTCCTATGTCTGTGAATTTACCAGTGATCTCGTACAACGGCCCTGCCCTTCACCCGAATAAGCCTGGGTAAGCTTATGATTCATGTATCAAAAAGCCTGACGGGCTTCCCTGGTGGCGCAGTGGTTGAGAGTCCGCCTGCCGATGCAGGGGACACGGGTTCGTGCCCCGGTCCAGGAAGATCCCACATGCCGCAGAGCGCCTGGGCCCGTGAGCCATGGCCGCTGAGCCTGCATGTCTGGAGCCTGTGCTCCGCAAGGGGAGAGGCCACAACAGTGAGAGGCCCACGTACCGAAAAAAAAAGCCTGAAACCTCAGGAGTCTTACTCTTATGAGAACCCAAGTGAATCGGGGCAGGGACTTTGCAGGCCAGGAACCGAACCGTCTAGACACCTGGATTAAATCTCGGGCACAAAGGAAGAGACACGTGTGCCTTGGTTGCAGGAGATCTGGAACAGATCAGAGGGGCACCCGAGGACTGAGAGAAGGGCACTTCTACTAAATTCTTCAACAGAGAGTGTCAATGGGCAAAGAAACACAGAGGATAGTGCAGGAACAGCTGAACTCAGAAAAAGTGGAGACCTGTCACAGGCAAGGCTGCAATGAAGCAGGAGTATGGGGGAAGTAAGGGCATTTCAGCAATAACACTGGGTCAGACCTAAGGGCACGGTAACCCACATCCTGGTTGTCTCCAAGGCAGGCACTGGCTGGGAAGCAAAGGTTACTTATTCATTCCACATGCTTAACATACACGTACTGAGAGTGCAGACACAGTGCAGTCATATTGAACCGCCCTAACTCATCCACAGGGTAGGGATGATTTATCAGCTCCAGGCCACAGGTGAGGGCTGAATCCATGAGATTCAGTAACATTTCCAAGGTCAACCAGCTGGTAACTGACAGAGCTGGGACTCAGCCCAGTTTTGTCTCACTATAAAACCAATCTTCTTAACTCCGTATGCCCAATCCTTGCCCCTTCAGGCCTAAGAGTCTGGTGGGAGAGAGTTAAGTAAACCACTTCTTATGCCTGGTCTGCCTTCCCGACTAAGTTAACAAGACACCTGAGGGCAGGGCACATCATGGGCTCCTATTTCTGGGCTTAGACCCAAGAATTCAATAAATGGTTGTGATGCTCACGACAATAACAACACTGATAAAAGGATCAACAAGCAGCCGAGGTCTGGGGACTCAGCCTTTGCAATGCTAACATTCTCCCCCTGCTGCCCAGGAATGAATAAAGGGATGAACAGATAACAAACAGGGTGAGCTTGTTTCTGCCACTGAAGATCCCTCTAATTGCCTCTTAAACCCCAATTCATTGACAGAGAAGAGAACAAATTGATGATGAACTCTTGTTGCTGATTGGCTGTGACCACATTTATTACGTAAATGAGTGAGAGGAAACTCCTAGGCTCTGACTGGCCTGGGACAGGAGGCCCCAGGAGCAGAAGGGCATCCGATATGGAAGCAGAAAAGCAAGAGCAGTGACAAGCCTGGTCAAAGAGCTCCCTGGGTGCAGAACGGCAGCCTATGAGGTACCACTATCAACTCAATTATGCATCACCCTCATCTGAAAACTGGGGAAGGCGCATAGCTAATTTCCACACAAGATTGTAACTAACTATATAAGAGATGGCCCTTCTCCAAAGCCAACAGGCAAAATGTACCCTTCATCTTAAAGATCATTAGAGAAGGGGACTTGATAGCCCTTGGACCCTTTTCCACAGCTCTCATGTCAGGAAATGATTTGTTTGCATCCAACCTCAACCCTCCTCAAGCTGTTGAAGCTTAAGACCTCTTGTCTTTAGCACAAAAGAGACAGCATCTGCTTCTCAATGTTGTGTCACATATATCCTCTGAGGCTAGTAAATCTGCCCCCAGGCAAAATCATTTCCATTTTTTTCACTTCTTCTCTTGGGTTTTGTGAGCTTTTCAACTCCCTCTAAAGGTGAGACTACTTGGCAGCAGGGTTTAGTGACGGAACAGAACACCAGATTAGAAATGAGGAGATCTGTCAGCTCTGTCACTTACTGGCCTTGTGACTTCCGGCAGACCAGTGACTCCCCGGGCCCCCCGTCTCTTCTATAAGAGAAGGATAACACCTCCTGTGCTCAGGAATGAGGAGAGGGGGAAGAAAGCAGGATTATTTCAGGCCATCCATCAGTTATACATGATACAGACTTGAGAGAAAAAGGTGAAGAAATAAACTTTGCATTTCAAGTCCCCAGGCCTTCTATTTCTAGCGAAAATGCTTAATGAGACAAATTGTTTATGTTTCTGTGCAGACATGCTCATCAAAAAGTGTGCTGTTTGAGAGGCTTGTTAGATGTGGCTTCACAGAGCCCAAAAGGGTGCTAAGCCTTGACCAGAATAAAGGATGTCAGAGTGCACGTCTCTCTATATGTAATGGAAATTTCTGGAATGTTACACACACACATACACCCATACACACAAACTGTGAAGACTGGCTATCTGTGAAAAGCGGATCTTTTTCTTTATATACTTCCAAAATGCTCAGAAGAATCTTTTTACCATAAGCACATATTACTTTTATAATCCTAAAAAAACCCTAAATATGATAAAGAACCACCACCAGCACCCCATTAAAAAGGTTCATGGAAACTGCAGGTCTAGATCTAAGGCTGCCATGCTATAATAGGAATAAGACTGAACAGCTTTCAAATTTCACTGCTGGTGTTCAACCCATATCTGCTGGACGCTCACAATTCAACAACATTTATTAAGCACTTACTCAGTGCTGGCATCATGCTAGACCAGGAGTTGGCAAACTACAGCCTGTGCACCAAATCCAACCCACCACCTGTTTCATAAATAAAGTTTTCTTGGAACATGGCCACACCTACTCATTTATGCATTGTCTGCAGCTGCTTTTGTGCTAGAACAGCTGGGTTGAATAGTTGCAGAAGAGACCATATGGCCCAAAAGTCTAAACTATTTACTATTTGGCCCTTTACAGAAAAGGTTGCTGGCCAGTGTGTTAAGCAATGAGGATTCGATGGTGAGTATGACAGGCCTGAGCCCTGCACTCATGGAACTTACAGTCTTATCGGGGGCACTCAATCAGTCACACAACAAATGTATTATTGTACCACACTAGCAAAGAAAGGTGTGTTTGGTGCCACTAGAGAGTATTATGGGCAGTTGACCTAGGTGGGAATATCACGGAAGACAAAAAAGCCCAGCGGGTACAAGGGTCCTATGATGGGAGAGAACATAGAAATAAAAAAAAAACAAAACCAAAAACAAAATAGAAAGAAGCCAAAGTGGCAGGAGGTTAAGGCCTGGCAATGTGTGATGCCAGATAAGGCCAGAAGGGGAATGGGAGACCAACCACGCAGGACTCTGGAGACCCTGATAAGGACTTGTCTTTATCTGAAGAGAAATGGGGAGCCCTGAAGGGTTTCCAGTGAGGCCACTGGAGATACAATGAGATGGATGTTTTGAATTTCTCTGGCTTCCAGGTGGAGACCCAGGTGGGATGGGTTAGCCAGTCAGGAAGCTGTTTTGCAGAGGCCCGGATGAAGATGGTCGCAGCTTGGATCTCAGGGTGCAGATGGTAGGGATTAGAGGGGTGAAGTCTGTCAACTGAGGTGCAGGAGCAAGGCCATCAACCATCCCGAACGGTCCACTTGGCTGTGAAGGAGGTGTCTAATGTTATCATGGGTTCCATGGTTCCAGATACAACAGAAACATCCAAGAATGACAAAAGACCTTTGTATGGTTCATAAACCCAGCTTTCCTTTCTCTGTGTTTCCGTGTGTCCTGAGACTATGATGGATGCCCAGGTCTTTCAGACACATAAACAGTGGCCATTTCCTTACATGGTCCCTGTTCAATCATGCATCCTGGGCAATTCAACCACCCCTGAAATGAAGGTGCAAGTCAACTGGAACATGTAATCTAATTTATGTTTTCAAATCCTATTTCATCCAACTATTTACTCTGCAAAAGGTGAAGTACTCATATTTTCAGTTTTGATTAAAAATATTAAATGCCCTCATTTGACCTCCTTTGCATGAGCCACACGTCTGTCAGGCACTGGGTAAATAAAAGCATGACTGGAATACTAAATGGTGCTTCTATTTCGGGTTCACCCTATGAGTTGGTTTCTTTTTTATTTCTCCTTCCTTTCAGTGGCCAAATAGATATGTCAGCAGGCAAGGAATTATTGCTGCCATAGATATCAAGTTCTACTAACCAAAAGGGTATGTGGCCACTCAGGAGACATGACACACAACGTGAAGGAAAAACATTTGTGAACTAACAGGAATTCTAGGAGCGAGACCAGATCACTGGCAGTGAAAGCTACTGGCAAACGGGAGGACTTATTTTCTCATATTTCCGCTTGTAGAGCTGACAGTTTAAAAGGAAGAGGAATTAAAACCCAACGAATAAAATCTTTATTCCTCAAGGAATGCTCCATTCAATCACCATGAGCTATAACTGAGATTTCCAGAATGGTGTGTTAGAAGCCAAGCCAGACATCATCCAAAGGACTGGATTAGTTCAGTAAAATAAAAATAAAATAACAGGGCTTCCCTGGTGGCGCAGTGGTTGAGAGTCTGCCTGCCGATGCAGGGGACACGGGTTCATGCCCCGGTCCGGGAGGATCCCACATGCCGCAGAGCGGCTGGGCCCGTGAGCCATGGCCGCTGAGCCTGCGCGCCCAGAGCCTGTGCTCCGTAGCGGGAGAGGCCACAACAGTGAGAGGCCCGTGTACCGCAATAAAAATAATAATAAAATAAAATAAAATAAAATAACAAATCAGTCAATTTGGAATCCGGAGAGAAAATACTGACATTGTCAGTGGAAAGCAGCATGGTAGAGCAAAAAGAGAGCTAAGAGCTCTGGAGTGGGACAGCCATAAGCTCCAATCCAGACTTTGCCATCTAGCAGCTGTGTGACCTTGGATAAGTTATTTAACGACGCTGAACCTCAGTTTCCTAAACTATAAACCATGGGTCACAGGACGTAGAGTTTTTCTGTGAATGAGTTAATTTGTGAAGATCCTTGCACACAGTAAGGGATCAGTAAATGATAGTTCCTTTCCTGCATTGTCCAAATTTAAGTCTGGGCTGAAAGAATGGTGCACAGCTCCATCACCACTAGACTGTTCCAGGACAAAACATCACTAAAATGTTCTGCCGATACAGGGCAAGTACCCTAACTCGCTTCTGAGAATGACCACGAATCAGATGGAAACACTAAATTCAAAGATGAAGAAAAAGCCAGAAAAGGAGAAAAATGGAGTGAAGGGTAGCATGTTTGACTGCTGTTTTTACTATCTGCACTCCAGTAAGGAAGAAATTGTGAGCAATTGACTTTGGAACCATCCCTGTGAGCCCGGCGCTTCCTGGCCCTCCTCCGGCTCGGGAGAGTAGGCTGGAATGCAATTGCTCACTGTTCGTTTTATGACAACACACCTCTTCGTTGCTCTGGGCTAGGAGGGTGGAGGTGCCTCTGGCACCTGTTTTGTTTTTGTTTTTCCAATCACCTAAATCCATCTACCCATCCACCCGTCCGTTCCATCGTCCATTCATTCAATTTCTCACCATGTACCTTCTGAGCACCTATTATGTGAATGTGGGACATATACGGAGCATTTGAGAAGATGGATGTTTTATGTTGTTGGCGAGATTTGTGGAATTGCAGGAGTTGCCTATCTAATCCAACATTCCATTCGTGTGTGTGTGTGTGTGTGTGTGTGTGTGTTTAACATCTATTAGAGTAAGACCTTAATAGTGTACACATTACTATTTATTAAGACCTCACCATATTACAGGTTCTATGTTGCATGCTTATATGTGTTATCTCGTTTATGTGTCACGACCACTCTGTGAAGTCACCACTGTAATTATCTTTAATGAACAGATCAGAAAAATAGGACTGGAAGAATCTGATCACACAGATTGTAAATGGCAGAGCAGGGATCTGAAGTCATGTTTTTTTCTTTTTTTTCTTTTTTTTTTTTTTGCGGTATGCGGGCCTCTCACTGTTGTGGCCTCTCCCGTCCCGGGGCACAGGCTCCGGATGCGCAGGATCAGCGGCCACGGCTCACGGGCCCAGCTGCTCCGCGGCATGTGGGATCCTCCCGGGC
>NW_006777671.1:1684893-1699192 GCF_000442215.2 Lipotes vexillifer
TTCCCCGCATCGGCAGGCGGACTCTCAACCACTGAGCCACCAGGGAAGCCCCTAAAGTCACGTTTCTTAACGAGGAAGGATCAGAATTTTCCTGTTTGCTGTGTCCCTTACCCAGAGATGTGTATGATATCTTCTTTATATCTGTTCTCTGACACAATTAAAAGAGGGCTGATGTTAGAATAAATGAAACAGTGTGTCAAACAGTTTCAGGAAGTGCAAGCAAGAGCGCTGATGGAAATTAAAAATTAAGGACTTAATTGAGGTTCTAGCTGTGACAACTGTTCACGTACATTTACTAAGATTTGAAATATGACTTCATTGGGCCCTTTAGGAAAATACTTTTGCCGTTAACAGGACTATCTGCTTCTCTCCGGAGCCACTGACACCTAAGCAACATTCACGTGGCCAAATATGTGCTCTGACTTGTCCTACGACTGCTGGGAGAGAGAAATGGAGTAGAAATTAAGATTTCCATATAAAAGATGAGAATTGAAGCCCTATGACCATTAATGCAGTGGATCCATGGGAAGTCAAAGATCTCCATGGTTCATCAAAAGAGCTCCGGACTAGAAGCAACTAGTCATGAGTTCAAATCCAAGCTGTGTGGCCTTGGGCACAACAATTAACCTCTCTGAGCCAGTTTCCTCATTTCTACAATGAAGAGAATAAGATCTACCTCACAGCATTTTTGTATAAGCAGAATATAAAACCAGTTCCTTCCAATATTCACGTTTACAAAATGACAGGGTCTTGAGGACTTCCCTGGCGGTCCAGTGGTTAAGACTCTGCACTCCCCCTGCAGGGTACATGGGTTTGATCCCTGGTCGGGATACTAAGATCCCACATGCTGCGTGGCATGGCGAAAAAAAAAAAATTTTTTTTTTAAATGACAGGGTCTTATACGTTGGCTTCTAGCGTGAACTGACAACATCCTTTGCAAAGGCATCACTAGTACCTTATCCAAAAATTCTTACATTAAACAGAAATGAGCTGAGCAACTAAAAGGTTTGAGGCTCCCTGTACTAAACCAGAACCCAGTTCTCAATTTTGACTGCAAACCCTCCGGACCATCTCTGTCCTGCTAATAGGGACACACTGTCTCATCTCTTTCTTGCCTTCTCCCCATTCTCAATTTAAAGGTGACCACATTCCACGTAAAACCCGCAACAGCCCTCTGTCTTCTCTGTTTCCTTTTTAAAAATTTTTTTTTGATGTGGTCCATTTTTAAAGTCTTTATTGAATTTGTTACAACAGTGCTTCTGTTTTATGTTTTGGTTTTTTGGTCAGGAGGCATGTGGGATCTCGGCTCCCCGACCAGGGATTGAACCCGCACCCCCCTGCACTGGAAGGCAAAGTCTTAACCACTGGACCTCCAGGGAAGTCCCTCCGCTTCCTTTTTTTTTTTTTGTGATACGCGGGCCTCTCACCATTGCGGCCCCTCCGCCGCGGAGCACAGGCTCTGGACGCGCAGGCCCAGCGGCCATGGCCCACGGGCCCAGCCGCTCCGCGGCATGCGGGATCCTCCCGGGCCGGGGCACGAACCCGCGTCTCCTGCATCGGCAGGCGGACTCTCAACCACTGTGCCACCAGGGAAGCCCCCCTCCGCTTCCTTTTAAAGTTCTCATTATGTCCTTCAGAAGGCCCCTCAAATGCGGGATCCTGTCATCTGATGCTAAAGAGATCGAAATCACCTGGGGTAGTTTCAAAGGCCGAGCTAGAACAGGTGGGGTGGATTTAGAGGAAGGTTCCAGCTCTGCATATGGAATATGTTTGGAAGAGTGGCTGCTGGCTAGCTGGGAGGCAAGCTTCTAAAGCAGGCAGCTCTCCACCAAGGAAGCTGAAGCAGAATATCTCACCCACTGCTGCCTGACTGAACCTCTGAACATCAAATGATTTTATTCAACACTTACTGAGTGCTTTCTACGTCCTAGGCACTAGAAATGCAAGCCCTCAGTCTCTCCACTGGAGAGATGGACCCACAAGCAGGTAGGTATAAAACAGTGTGGTAAGTAAAAAACTAGAGAAATTACAGGGAGCACTGTGGGGTGGACCTAACTCAGGAAGTGGACCTCACTCAGGTGGGCTCTTCTTTCTGGAGAAGGTGACACCTGGGCAGTCTTAAAGGATGGAGTAGGGAGGCAGTGAGGGGCAAGACGGGGGCAGTGTAGAAAGGGCATTTGGGGCAAAAGGAATCAGCATGAGCAAAGGAACAAATGTGACCAACAGAATGGTGTATGAGAGGCACTCTGGGCAGCTAGATAATGCTACAACAGTACATGAGGGTAGGGAGGGGTAGGAGACAGGCTGGAGCTACAGACAGGAGCCAGGGCACGGGGCCCCTGTAAACTGCATTCTGCAGGGTGGAATTCTGGGTCCCTGTGTTTTTAAGCACAAGAGTGCTTACAACACCCTAAACGTTTTACGCACTAGTGACTAAGTTTCTATCATCTTCGATTCAGGATGTTTTCGGTTGTTTTTTTTTTTTTCCCAAAGGGAAACTGCAGGACAGCCTTGCGAGCTGCCCTAATTGAGCTTCAGGAGCCTCAGGGTCAGAACAGCCCTACCTGACTAACTACGGAAGGCAAGCACCCAGCTCCTTTGGTCCCCTGCCTCTTCCTCTATCTGCTGGGCCTCTTGGTAACACTAACTTCCTAAAGAGGTGATGTGGGCACAAGGTGACTCAGCATTAGCGTGCTTGGAAGCAGCCAGAAGTCCACGTTGAGCCCTGAGCATCTTTCTGCAGTGTGCACACTGGCTGGGAGGCAGGCCTCAGGGGGGCAGGTTTGCTGCAGTGTGCTCCAGAGCCTGCCAGCATGGCAATCGGGCGGCTTCTCCCCCCTCTCTCCTTCCTTGCCTCCGTCCTAATAGCCCCTGGCTCCTGGCTGACTTGACTGGACACTGGGGTGGGAAGGGATGGGCAGCACAAAGCTGTCTTGCAGAAAAAAGCATCCTTCCAGTTGTGCTCAGCCACTGGGTCCTTCCCACCTCCCCAGTAGGGAACTCTGACCTCCTGTGCTTTTCTGAGCCACTGCACCTCTCACCTCTGGAGCTGCCATTTGGAATTATTCCCTCCCACCCCACCAGCTCCTTCCTCCTTCCCCACCCTATTTTACCTCTCCAGTCCTATCCCTCATTACCAGGGCCCACAGTCTCCACTGCCTATGTGAAGGTTCTGTCCATTTCCTCTCTGCTGAATGAGTCATGCTCCTTTGGGCTGCATAAATGGCTCTGCTCCACACCCCCGCCCCAAACCTTCCTTGATCACTCCTTCATACCCGACCCCTCCCTTCCATCACTCCTCTTTATTCTGACCACTTGAGTCATCTACTCACTGAGTCATCTACTCACCTGTACTGGGTTAGCTGCTCCAACCACTCCCCACACACTAATCCCTGACTCCGCCATGCGTTTCTCACACAGCATGTCCCCTCTGCTGGGAATGTCTTTGTCCTTGTCTCCCTTCTGAACTCCGCCTCATCCTTCCAGGCAAAGCACAAATGTCACCCTGACCCAAAGGCTTTACCCCGTCACCTCCAAGACGGATTAAACCTACCCTTTTAAACTGAGGATGTTTTGCTTATGTCAGAATAGCAGCTATAGGACTGATACGCCAGGCACGAGAACCTTATATGGAGTAACTCATTCAAGCCTCAAAATCACCCTGTTATTACCTCTAAGTCAACCAGCCCAAGTTTACAGCAAGTTAGTGGAAGAACTGAGGCTTAAACCCACGCAGCGTGGCTCTAATCATAGGTGTTGCCACCTCTTCACCCAGCAGATCAGGAAGCCTTTGAGTCCCAGAGCTACACTCTGTTCCCCTGGCACCCCAAGTGCCTGGCACACAGTGGGTGACTACTAAATGTGGTAGCTCTGGATTTAACTGAAATTTGTTCAGCATGCATCCCACGTCTTCCTCACATGTATGTTCTGTCTCCCCAAGCCATCCATGAGATCCTCGGTGAGAAAGGACCAGGTCATCTATTTTCCTCACAGGTCTGCAATCACATGCATACTGGGGAACTGGGGGAAACGCAGAGAGCTCTAGGGGTGCAGATGGGGGCAAACTAACTTTAGGTTACTATATGCCTTAAGTGTGTATACTTTACAAAGGCTTTTTCACATGCCTGATCTCAAAGGTCCTGACATCAACAGGCTGTGGAGAAGGTAAAGAGACGGAGGTGCAGATGGCCTGAGATCTGGTCAAGCTCTTAGACCCAGAAATAACTGAATGATATTACAGAAATTACAACCCAGGGCTCTGAATAAAACAGCTGAAAGCCAGTCCCCTGCTCACAATGCCTAGGCAGCTGTGGCCATCAAGAATGGGCAGGCTGATGTAAGTCAACTATATTTCAATTAAAAAAAGTAAAACAAGAAAAGATCAAGGTCAACCAGTTCTAAAAAAAAAAAAAAAGAATGGGTGGGCTGAGTGTTCAGCTCCTCCCCCAGATCTGGTGTCCTTGGTTGCTGGGACAGGGGAGCTTGGCAGGGTGTTCTCCACAGGAGGCTGGCTGAGCAGACCTAGGGCAGGGTGTGTGAAGGCAGCTTCAGCAGGCCCTCTGGGAGCCTCTTGGAGTGTTTGGTCACTCTCACCAGACAGAACAGAAAACCCTGAGAGATGACACGATTTCCAAGGGGTCTGATAATACAGATATGAAGAGTCAGGAGAAACAGGTTTGTTCTTTCCATTAGTAGGAGGCAGTCAATGTCCCTACTATTTGTAACTATCCCATCGCATTTCTAAAACTCCATACCTTTATTTCATTGTCCTAACCCAACATTAACTTCAGATCGAATTTACTCAATGTCCTATGCAGGAGGGAAGGCTTTTCAGGCTCAGGTGGCCTCTGCAGAAGAAAAGCTTTTCCCTAGTAGGAAGGGCAGTGAACTTCTAGCCAAAAGACCTGCCCCATCTTTATGCAAGTCTCATCGCCCCGCTGAGCCTTGATCTCCTCTTCTGTAAAATGGGCATGAAAATGCCCACTCACCCACCCATCCCACAGAATTGTGGCAACGACCTGTGAGCTCCCAGCCTAGGCATCCCGAAGATCTGAGTGGTCTCTTGGGTCTCCGTCTCACAGTCCTCATTATTCAGGAAGTGAATGAGACACTACAGATGTCTCCTCTGAAGTGCAAAGAGAACCACCTCCCACTGGGGGCCTCGGACCCCTGAGGCTTAAGCGAAGGCTCGCAGATCGCCCAGCTCTGGCCGTGGCTTTGACGGGGGACGAGGCAGTCTGTAACTCCAGGGGCGCGGTGGGGAGGGTGGAAACCCGGGTTTCCCGACCCTGGCACCGAAGGCTAGGGCTGCCCTTCCCCGCCCTACCGCTCACGGTGGCTGCAAAGCGCCCTGGGAGGCCAGCCCAACGGTCGGGCTTGGGAAGCGCCTCGCTTACCTGCGGCTCCACTAGCCAGCGCTGCTCGGCTCCCAGGGGCGCGGGGCGCGCGGCGCGGAACGCCGAGTACACGGGGATACGGTCCCGGGTGCTGTACAGGGTGGCGAAGCGCTCGGCGCCCTCGGAGCGCTGACAGATCTTCACGTGGGCAGCGGCCGCCAGCCCCGCGGGCGGGGTCCCGGCGTAGAAGAATCGGTCGCATTCGCCGAAGCCGGCTTCCTGCTCGCTCACGAGCCGGCCCTCCAACAGCCCCGCCAGAGCGAGGAGGCCGCCCAGCACCAAACAGCGTGCGGGGCCCATGGCGCGTCTGCGGGCCGGGCGGGGAGTGCGCGAGGCCGCCGAGCGGGGCCGCGGGGAAGTCGGAAGCCGGGGGCGGCGCGGCTGAACTAGCGCTCTGCGGGTCGAGCTGGGCGGCCCCGGCGGCAGGGGCGGGTCCGCGTCCCGAGGCCGCGCCTCCCTCTCACCCTCCTCCCTGAAGATGGCTGCGCAGGCCCGGCGCCGGGCGCGGGGATGCACCGGACTTGCACAGCCTGGTTTCTGCAGTCTGCGCTCGCAGGCTCGGGGACGCGCGCTCCCAAGACTGCAAGATATGAACCCGGTCGTTTTAATCGGAGGAAACGGGAAGGAACCGTCCCCGGGGCTGGGAGCCTAGAAGCCTCCTGAGCCAGCACGCCCCAGGGATCCTCAAGGATGCAAAGAGGCGGCAGGAGATGCCCACAGAACTGTGGCTCTTTGGGTCTGATGGGCAGGGACCCCCAGTAACATCCGACGGAAATCAGTCTCCCTCTTCCCAAAGAAATGCTCATCCGCCAATACACGGACACAACTTTGATGAAGTTTCAGCAGATCAGAAGCCAGGAGACCCAAGTTAAAAATCCTCTTCTAGGAAATTCCTAACCTAGGGAAATAGGACAGCTCTTGTGGTTTACTTGGTGCTGCGATGCTTAGAATCAAAACCAAAACCAAGAAAGAAACGAGACCGGCCAACATCACTGGTTGGTAGGTTGGTTGATTCATATTTCTTTCTTGAGTGCCTATGTGCCAACTTGGGTTCAGCGACTGGGTACAGTGGTAAACAAGAATAGGGTCCCTGCGGTCCTGCAGACAAAAACTAGTGGGGAAGCTTGTCGTTAAAGAAGCAAGCTATTAAAGGAATAATGACACACTGAACGTGGAGCTCTGAGAACCTGCCCCTCCGGGAATTCAGGGCGTGTTTGCCTGAAGAGTGTTGTCTGGTCTGAGACCAAGATGTTGACATGAACTAGGCAAACAGCAAAGCAGCATGTGCTAAGGGGTCTCCCAGCAGAAGGGAACATGATATGTTGGAGGAATTTAAGGAAGGTGGGTGTGGGTAGAGAACAGAGACCTGGGAGAAGATTATGAGAAATAGGGCTAAAGGAGGCAGGAGACACAGCATTCAGGGGATCATAGGCTAGAGGCCGTCAAACATTTTTTCCTAAAACCCGGACCCATACTGTGAAAACAAGCTTCATGTAACAATCCTTATGCTTAAAATTGACATTGCAATCTGGTATTTCTGCTGTGTTCTATTTTGTTCCCCTTTAAAAAATATGCTGCTGGTAACCCACAAAGTTGTTTCTATGACACACTAATGGCTCATGTCCTGCAGTTTGGAAAGAAATATTATATAAATCATGGTGAGGCTTTTGATCTTTCAATGTCGGAGACACAATCACATTTGTTTTCTGTGCAGAAATGGACAGACTGGAGTGGCCCAGAATAAATGAAGACAAACATTGATAAAGATCCAGATGAGAGATGGTACCTTTACTGCGGTGGTGGTAGAGACAGAAGCAGAGTGCCTACTAGGGTGCCTTCACTCACATCTTATTATTTAATCTTATTTCCTCAGTGTGCCACGTGGGGAACTGGACCAGAGCGTTCAGATGCTTGTCCAAGATGGCATAATCAGTGAGTCCTGAGCCAGATTTGAGCCAGGCCCGTCTGCTTCCTAAGCTTGGCCCTTCCTCTAAGTCACAGCAAATCCAAGAGGTGAGCCTATAAAATAGGAGAGAAATTGTCAGAAGAGCACATTTTGGAGCTTAAGAACCAATTCCTTGGAGGCTTCAATACCTGAAAAGGTTGACTATGTTTGGCCTCTGAAATGAAACCTATATTTATTTCTTAATTAAAAAAACAAAAAAAGGCACATACAGTGTGATGTCACAGTAACAACCTGACTTGGAGTCCCCTTTGATCTGGAGTTCATGACCCTGGTCATGTGGTACTTGTCCCTCAGCCAGGTCATCCTTACCCTTGTACATCTCTGCCATGTCCTCCATGCGAGGCTATGAGGATTAGGGTTTTCATGGGATTTTTTAATATTTATATTACTATCTAGGATTATACATGTTCCCCAATGTCGATTCATGTTGTCAACTCTAAACACAATTAAACAACTAGAAATCAATCCCTCTCTTTCTCATGTTCTTTATACATGCTCTATTATGCTACTTGTCATGTAAGGGTATTAATCGTTCCTCTGTCTTCTCTACTAGATCATGTACTTTGGGGGACAGGGTGGTCCCTTCTTAGTCTCTGGGTCCCATTGGCTACCACAGAGTTTGGAGTAATAGATGTCAAATTTGATAATTATGTTGTGTTTGAAAAAATGCAGAATATATAAATAAATTCTCAGTTTTTATGACTAAAGCACTTATATGATTTTAATTCACTGCTTTTCAAACTTTCTTGATCCCTGCTCCCCGCGTTGATAAGCATAACTATCTGTGCCACTACTCCCCCACCCCCTTTGGCAAATTCTACTTTTTCCCCAGACCCCTGTCAGTGACCAACACGCACATAACACAGAACATTTGCACATCCCACAGCCAGGCTGATTTTGTCTACTTTAGTTACTTTTAGTTTATAGTACAAACAAGAAAGCTTCTTTTTCTTTGCCTGCTTTCCAAAGAGAAGTTATATGATGATATTGAGTTTACTTTTTCAAATTACAAATGTCCTCACCCCAAGATTCTAGAACACAGTACGTCATGGGAGTACCTTGACCTAATTAAGGTTTTTACTGAAAGCTCATTCTAGGGGAAGCCTGTCTTTCCCAGCATCTTTATGAGCGATAATTTGCTGTCTCCATTTGGTCACCTCTGGTCCCTTTCCTTTGCCACTGACTCGCTTCTCCTGGGGACGAGGTTTTTAACCAGATCCTCTTAGGCCTCAGCACTCACACCCAGGCCAATCCAACATGTGTCAACAGCTGTCAGCAAAGACCTGAAGGGGAAAAAGAATGGCTGATGTGGAATAAAATGACTTTCTACTTGGATTTCAGTGGTTTGGTTGATTCTCTTCCAAGCTCTTTGAAGACATGAGTCAAACTAGACCCTTCTCCAGCCCTGCAGTCCTCACCACCTCTTCTCTCATACCCAGTTTTGAATCCCTTCATCCCCAACAATCCATTCTGCAGCTGGAGTGACTTCCTAAAATAAATCTGATGACATCATCCTACTCTTACAGCCCGTCAATCGCTCTCCATGTGCCTTAGGATGAAACGCTGCTCCCTACCTGACCCCCAATACCACTGAGATCTGATCCCTTCCTCCTGGTCCTCACCTCTGGCCTGTGCCACCTGGCCATCTTTGCTCTGAGCTGTATTATTCAACTTCTTGCAGTTTCTACCACAGACAGTGCTCTCTCTTGTCCTGAGACTTTGCATCATAAAATACTTCCCTTGGCCTGGAATTCTCACCTTGTATTCCCATCCCTTCAACTCTTTCATTTACTTTTTCCTTTTTTCTTTTAAACACAATGCAGCCAAACATTAGGTCCTCAACTCATCTATCTTCCTAACAAGCATGTCCTCACTCACCACTTGCCCTCCTCCTGCTCTACGTGATGTTAAGGGCCCTTTCTAATTGTGCCTTTTTTTTTTTTTGCAGCTTGTGGGACCTTAGTTCCCTGACCAGGGATCGAACCCAGTACCCTATAGTGGAAGCACAGAGTCCTAATCATGGGATCACCAGGGAACTCCCTGATTGTGTATATTAATCCCAGTATTTCCCCTGTATCTAATTGCTACCTTCCCCCTCAAATATATGCATAGTGCCTGCTATACAGTAAGTATTCAATACAGGGATTAAATAAATGAATAAAAGAAAGGGAGAAAACCCTTCCATGAAATTTCACGTGGAGTCTCTTGGCTCTAATCCATTCATTCATTTTCAAAATGTTTTTAAAACATCTACCATGAGCACTGGCTAGATGCCAAGTATCCAGTGAGGAATGAGCTTAGACCTGGTCCCTGCTCTCATGCCAGCACCTCGCAGGGCTCCATGGGTAACCAGAACAGAAAGCAGAAGTTAACTGATGCTCTGCCTGAGACAGGGAAGGGCAAAGCTGGGGAATTTTCACGCCACCAGTGAGTTCTGTAACGTAGACTTCATGCTGTGTCACCTCTAGCCCAGGGCAAGACACATGCAGAACTTTGTACCACAGAACGTGAAGTAGGTAGGGAAGCCAGACAGACAGACAGACAAGGAGTTCCGATACAGCGTGAGAAGTGCGCTTTAAGAGAGCTATGTGCTGTGAGGGCAGAGAAAGGTCACTGAAGCTAATCTGGGGAGAAGGAGCTCTGGAAACAGTAGCAATGGTGTAAAATCATACTTAATGACGAGATATGTTGAAACTGTGGCTTGTAAACTAGAATAATGATTAAATTTCTAGCTCCCTGAAGCTACTCCTATGTCACACGTCTCTGTGGATTGTCAAACTCTTGTATGAAATTGACAGGTAGTAAGGAAATTATCCCCATTTGCATTATGAGGAGAGGCAAGGAGGCTGAGGAGTAGGTGCTATTTGGGTGAGGATGCCTGATTTATATTCCTAATCATGACTAAACCTAAGAAAGCACACCACGCTCAACCCTCAAGTGAGAAGCAGAAGGCCTCACAGTCAAAAGTGGTGGTTGACACCCAAGCCAACAGGAGGCTGAATCACGCTCTCCTGAAACTGTGGGCAGAAGTGGTGTCTTCTTTCTAGCAAAGCTAAACCTTGGATGATGTCTAGAAGTAATACTAGACAACCTCAGTCCTCACAGAAGCAGCCATGTGTCCACATGCACACTCTCACCCCATGAGCTTGCACTAAAATACACAGATGGTCCATAGAACTCCTGAGCACTTCCGGATTGCTCAGCTTTTGGATATTGATCCAGATGTTAGGCGACAACTGCAGACAAGAATAACTTTGAGTCTCCTCATGCAGAGAAATATTTAAAATAACTTTGCTGAAACTTTTTTTTTTCGGCTTTCCTTATCTGCAGGGAGAGCACTGTAGTGGTTATGAGCTGGGCCCTGGAGTTAGACTCTCTGGGTGCAAATGCACTGTGCTCCTGGGCATATTGTGGAACCTCTCTATGCCTCAGTTTCCTCATCTACAAAATCAGGATAGTGATAGAACCTACCTCCTAGAGTTGTTTTCATTAAGACAACATGCATTAATATACCATGTTTCATTAATTCTAAGCCATGCATTTTTCACATTTTAACATGTCTGAAATTGAGGTGCAATTAACAGTCGATAGCATAGCAGAGTTTAGTTGCCTCAGTGGTAGGAAAAATAATGGTGTAGCTTATAATCAGTGGCATCTTAGATGTGATGAAATTCAGGATACAAAGAGCTTAGAAAAATACACAGTACATAAACAGTACTAAATGAATATTTCATAGATGATACAGATATAAAATACATATAGCTCTTCTAACTTCATCAGGGCCACACTATATAGCTCATTTTTAAACCAATGTCCAAGATAGCAATGGCAAATCATAACATGACTGACCCATTTCCCAAGAAAGAGAGAAGCTGCTCTTAATACTTGGCCTGGAGTTGGTGGCAGCATCTGGTACCCATCCCTTTATCTTAGCCAAGATCTCAGAAAGGTGATATAACTGAGACCCACGTAGATGTGGCTACCTTGGACAGGTAGAAGTTTGATGCCTCTTTAGGTCAACATTCTTTACCATAAAGTGGGGGGATTGAGCACCATTTTCTTTTCACAGTTCTGGAGGCAGGAAGCCCAAGACTAGGGTGCCAGCATGGTCAGGTTCTTGGTGAGGGTTCTCTTCCTGGTTTACAGACAGCCACCTTCTTGTTGCATCCTCACATGCTGAAGAGAATAATCGTCTCTCTTTTTAGAAGGGCATTAATCTCATTCATGAGGGCTCCACCCTCATGATCTAATTACTTCCCAATGGCCCCACCTGCAAATCCCTAACTAGAGATTAAGGTGTCAACATATGAATTTGAGGAGGACACATTCGGTCCATAGCAAGGGGGGAGATAGTGGGAAAACGGAATGGAACACAGGAAATGGAACTGCAATGACCAGGCTCCCAAAAGGAGCCAAGGAATGTCAATGTCATGAGTGGAGGAAGGGAGGGATTTGACAGTAAGCCACACTCACTTCCTAGAGTGAAGCAGCCAGTGGGAGCATTCAAAGCCAGTCCCATCCCCCTGCACACCTGGTAAGAAAGGAATGCCCGGAGTAGCCATCATTCTCCCAAAAGGTGACCTGTGCCCATCTGTCAGGTACGATTGAGAAAAGTGAACAAGAGAGCTGCCATGAGCCCGAGAACACACTGAAACAGCTCTGAGAGCCCCAAGGGGCTTTGGCCCTGAACTTGAGGCTCACTGTTCCCAGTAAAAGATACCTTTCTTGGGCTTCCCTGGTGGAGCAGTGGTTGAGAATCTGCCTGCTAATGCAGGGGACACGGGTTCGAGCCCTGGTCTGGGAAGATCCCATATGCCGTGGAGCAACTGGGTCCGTGAGCCACAACTACTGAGCCTGCGCGTCTGGAGCCTGTGCTCCTCAACAAGAGAGGCCGCAACAGTGAGAGGCCCGCGCACTGTGATGAAGAGTGGCCCCCGCTCGCCGCAACTGCAGAAAGCCCTCGCACAGAAACGAGACACAACACAGCCAAAAATAAATAAATTAATTAATTAAAAAAAAAAAGATACCTTTCTTCAGAGGCTCTAAAACCAGCAGTTTGGCGGAGAGCCTGGCTATGGTTATGGCAGCCGGGAAGAAGCTGTGGCGTGGTGAAACTGCCTAACTGCCTGTGTGTCTCCAAGCAGATCACAAACGTCATACTATGTTTCCTTAGCATGTAGGACTAGCCTGGCACGGTGAGGGTGCTTAATATTTGTTGAGTCAATGCATGAAGGTCTCATGTTGGAATAAGAGAAACAGAGTTTATTGTCTGGCTCTGTAAGTTATTTCAAACCCCAGCTTAGAACTGCGTATCTTATTTTAAAAAACAATTAACATGAAAGCAATTATGCTGTAATAGGATTTATTTATTTATTTTAGGTGTTTCTTCTGATACTCTTTTTTTCATTTCTATTGGTGGTTTCAAGTCATTCACTCAATCGACAATATTCATTGAGTCCTCACTAAACAGAGAAAGCCAAGAAAGATCATTATCAACTGTTTTAATCTGGTTCAATCCATGAGCTAAACCATAGGTTAATAAAGTACTCAGGGTCCTAGAGGGTCGTGTGTAAGTACAGTCAAGGTGATATACCACAAGAGAGCTGAGGTTAGGTCATCTGGTCACTAAGGAGTTTCTCAGGAAAAAGAAACTTATGCAATAGACCCTTGACATTCCCAGGAAATGGATCCGGAGCTCCTTCTTTGCAAATTCTTAATCCTAGCTCTTTCCTAAAAATTATCTGTCCTTGGACCCAGCATTTCCCGTACATAGCCTCAAATTCTAAATCTATAGCCCGTTCAACTCTCACACCTGATCTCTCACCTGGTAGCTGTTTTTCCAGAGAATTTCTCCTGAAGTCTCCTGAGGAGATTCCTTCACTGCCCTCCACATTATTTGCATATGGGCCTCAGCACAATTCCAAAATATTGACTGCATTGATTTGCTGTTGCTCATACATAGCTGGAATAGCTGTTGTCAACTTAGTGAATATCAGTGATCTGCTGGCTCTGTTCAAGTCCCACCTAATGCAATAAAAGTCAGAAACGTGACATGTCAGCTGGTACAGCTGGAAACGAGAACATACAGTCTGCTCTTAGGATTTGCATCTGGTAGGAAAGATAGAGCCATTTCCAGGGATGGCTGTGAATTCTCCATGCTTTCAAAGACTCTGTGGCCCCCAAATTTCTCCATCTCCAGGTCACCTAAAACCCCAATGGCCCCAATCACTCAGTGGGAGGAGTTTGCATTCACTGAGTTATGACATTTTATGCCTTCCCCCCGCCTCAGTTCCGGCCGCCTCTCTCCTGCTCTCCAGCCACTTGGCTAATCTGTGAGCCCCTTAAGGGTGCCCCCACCGCAGGTATTTGCATGTGTTGTCACTCTGCCTAGAATGATGCTGTCACTCCCTTGTCCACAGCATGCATTCGAAGACCACACTCCCAAGAGGCCACCGTCTCCGGCATAGCAGTCCTGTCACTCTCTAACCCCTTATTCTGCTTTATTTTTTCTCCTAGCCCTTATGACTGCTTGACTTGTTATGTCTCTCTTTATAATAACAATATAAGCTCCAGGAGAACTGAAACTTTGCCTTTTTCACTGTTGTGTCCCCAATTCCACAAACAGTGCCTGGTACACGGTAAGTGCTTAGCAAACATGTGCTGAATGAATGAATCAATAAGAGAGTGAGTGAACGGGCACTGAAATATATAGACACCATGTGAAGCTTTTGAGAAAAGGCTCGCTGAGAGATGAGACAAAGAAAAGATGCTCTCTGACGTCTACAGGACTGGACGTAGCTCTTTGTTAGGTAGAGGGGCCTGAACATTTAGGGCACGAGGATACTGAATGCCAGGATCTTACAAAAATCCAGAAACCCGGCCACACAAATGTTGCATTTTGCTTGAGTGGCACCTCCAACATGTTACCCATGCCCAA
>NW_006777671.1:1701315-1712980 GCF_000442215.2 Lipotes vexillifer
AGCAAGGGGGGAGATAGTGGGAAAACGGAATGGAACACAGGAAATGGAACTGCAATGACCAGGCTCCCAAAAGGAGCCAAGGAATGTCAATGTCATGAGTGGAGGAAGGGAGGGATTTGACAGTAAGCCACACTCACTTCCTAGAGTGAAGCAGCCAGTGGGAGCATTCAAAGCCAGTCCCATCCCCCTGCACACCTGGTAAGAAAGGAATGCCCGGAGTAGCCATCATTCTCCCAAAAGGTGACCTGTGCCCATCTGTCAGGTACGATTGAGAAAAGTGAACAAGAGAGCTGCCATGAGCCCGAGAACAGAGTGAAACAGCTCTGAGAGCCCCAAGAGGCTTTGGCCCTGAACTTGAGGCTGACTGTTCCCAGTAAAAGATACCTTTCTTGGGCTTCCCTGGTGGCGCAGTGGTTGAGAATCTGCCTGCTAATGCAGGGGACACGGGTTCGAGCCCTGGTCTGGGAAGATCCCATATGCCGTGGAGCAACTGGGCCCGTGAGCCACAACTACTGAGCCTGCGCGTCTGGAGCCTGTGCTCCTCAACAAGAGAGGCCGCAACAGTGAGAGGCCCGCGCACTGTGATGAAGAGTGGCCCCCGCTCGCCGCAACTGCAGAAAGCCCTCGCACAGAAACGAGACACAACACAGCCAAAAATAAATAAATTAATTAATTAAAAAAAAAAAGATACCTTTCTTCAGAGGCTCTAAAACCAGCAGTTTGGCGGAGAGCCTGGCTATGGTTATGGCAGCCGGGAAGAAGCTGTGGCGTGGTGAAACTGCCTAACTGCCTGTGTGTCTCCAAGCAGATCACAAACGTCATACTATGTTTCCTTAGCATGTAGGACTAGCCTGGCACGGTGAGGGTGCTTAATATTTGTTGAGTCAATGCATGAAGGTCTCATGTTGGAATAAGAGAAACAGAGTTTATTCTCTGGCTCTGTAAGTTATTTCAAACCCCAGCTTAGAACTGCGTATCTTATTTTATAAAACAATTAACATGAAAGCAATTATGCTGTAATAGGAATTATTTATTTATTTTAGGTGTTTCTTATGATACTAGCTCTTTTTTTCATTTCTATTGGTGGTTTCAAGTCATTCACTCAATCGACAATATTCATTGAGTCCTCACTAAACAGAGAAAGCCAAGAAAGATCATTATCAACTGTTTTAATCTGGTTCAATCCATGAGCTAAACCATAGGTTAATAAAGTACTCAGGGTCCTAGAGGGTCGTGTGTAAGTACAGTCAAGGTGATATACCACAAGAGAGCTGAGGTTAGGTCATCTGGTCACTAAGGAGTTTCTCAGGAAAAAGAAACTTATGCAATAGACCCTTGACATTCCCAGGAAATGGATCCGGAGCTCCTTCTTTGCAAATTCTTAATCCTAGCTCTTTCCTAAAAATTATCTGTCCTTGGACCCAGCATTTCCCGTACATAGCCTCAAATTCTAAATCTATAGCCCGTTCAACTCTCACACCTGATCTCT
This sequence comes from Lipotes vexillifer, assembly GCF_000442215.2. NCBI lineage: Eukaryota > Metazoa > Chordata > Mammalia > Artiodactyla > Lipotidae > Lipotes > Lipotes vexillifer. The sequence continues at coordinate 1,702,805 of NW_006777671.1, forward strand.
CACCTGGTAGCTCTTTTTCCAGAGAATTTCTCCTGAAGTCTCCTGAGGAGATTCCTTCACTGCCCTCCACATTATTTGCATATGGGCCTCAGCACAATTCCAAAATATTGACTGCATTGATTTGCTGTTGCTCATACATAGCTGGAATAGCTGTTGTCAACTTAGTGAATATCAGTGATCTGCTGGCTCTGTTCAAGTCCCACCTAATGCAATAAAAGTCAGAAACGTGACATGTCAGCTGGTACAGCTGGAAACGAGAACATACATTCTGCTCTTAGGATTTGCATCTGGTAGGAAAGATAGAGCCATTTCCAGGGATGGCTGTGAATTCTCCATGCTTTCAAAGACTCTGTGGCCCCCAAATTTCTCCATCTCCAGGTCACCTAAAACCCCAATGGCCCCAATCACTCAGTGGGAGGAGTTTGCATTCACTGAGTTATGACATTTTATGCCTTCCCCCCGCCTCAGTTCCGGCCGCCTCTCTCCTGCTCTCCAGCCACTTGGCTAATCTGTGAGCCCCTTAAGGGTGCCCCCACCGCAGGTATTTGCATGTGTTGTCACTCTGCCTAGAATGATGCTGTCACTCCCTTGTCCAGAGCATGCATTCGAAGACCACACTCCCAAGAGGCCACCGTCTCCGGCATAGCAGTCCTGTCACTCTCTAACCCCTTATTCTGCTTTATTTTTTCTCCTAGCCCTTATGACTGCTTGACTTGTTATGTCACTCTTTATAATGAGAATATAAGCTCCAGGAGAACTGAAACTTTGCCTTTTTCACTGTTGTGTCCCCAATTCCACAAACAGTGCCTGGTACACGGTAAGTGCTTAGCAAACATGTGCTGAATGAATGAATCAATAAGAGAGTGAGTGAACGGGCACTGAAATATATAGACACCATGTGAAGCTTTTGAGAAAAGGCTCGCTGAGAGATGAGACAAAGAAAAGATGCTCTCTGACGTCTACAGGACTGGACGTAGCTCTTTGTTAGGTAGAGGGGCCTGAACATTTAGGGTACGAGGATACTCAATGCCAGGATCTTACAAAAATCCAGAAACCCGGCCACACAAATGTTGCATTTTGCTTGAGTGGCACCTCCAACATGTTACCCATGCCCAACAGGGCTCAGTTCTGCCCCTTCCTCTGTCCTCCCTGAAACTGCTTATGCCCCTAACACCCACCACTTGCTGAGGAACCGTGAGAAGGGTCTCACTATTACCCTGTAATCACTGCAGGTCAATGACAAGGAGCTTGGGAGGCATTTCAGTTTGAGCGGCTGGTGAGCAGAGCGGGATGGGCAAGGGCTGCTCCTCACCAGGATCTCTGCAACTCAGATCAGTGTCCATTCCACTTATCTCAGGAGCCAATTCCTACCAACTGTTTGTGCTTTCCTATTTAAAGTGATGAAAGGTAACACAAACATTGGGGTAAAAAGCAACTTCAAGACCCATATATGGTCACAATCTAACGACATAAATATCATGGTGAAGTTATTTCCAAATATCTGGAAAGGAATCCTTACACACACGGAAACTGAATTGGTGTAATGGTTAATCTCTACGAATAATTCACTGTGGACAGGTAGTCATACAGATCCATAACTGACGCTTTATATAAATCTTAGAGGAGTCCCAAGACCCGAACTCCAACCTCTACAAGTTACGTTTAAGTACAGGTTCTAATGTCCACCTTACAACGTTGGGCTCCTAAGTAATAATGCTAATAGGTAATATTTATTTAGCACCAATTATGTTTGCCCTGATCTGAACTTGTTATGTGCAAACTCTAACAGAGGTGCAATGTGTCTTAAAGCTCATTTTGCCTAAAGTGGTAAGTGGAGAACCATCGAAACCTGATTTGTTGAAAGACTACTAAACAAGTTGGTGTAGGAGTCTGAATAAAGGCTGGGTCCTCCGGCTCTTGACTGTGAAATCTTTACCTTGCCTTTGTAACAGTGCAACAAGGACAAATACGACAAGGAGTGGATTTTGTAAATGGGTATGTGTGACCTTTTGTGCAAACATGCGGTAGATCATGAGCAAAACAAAAAAAAATCAGTTTTCTACCGGTAAAAATAATTAGCAGGGCTTCCCTGGTGGCGCACTGGTTGAGAGTCCGCCTGCCGATGCAGGGGACACAGGATCGAGCCCCGTTCCAGGAAAATCCACATGCCGCGGAAGGGCTGGGCCCGTCAGCCATGGCCGCTGAGCCTGCGTGTCCGGAGCTTGTGCTCCGCAACGGTAGAGGACACAGCAGTGAGAGGCCCGTGTCCGCCAAAAAAAAAAAAAAAAAATTTGCGGTTTCTTACAAAACTAAATATAGTATCACCATACAATCCAGCAGTCACACGATTTGGTATTCACTCAGATGAGCTGAAAACTTACATCCACACGAAAACCTGCACACAAATATTTATAGTAGTTGTATTCATAATCGCAGAAAAAATTGGAAGCAACCAAGATGTCCTTCAGCACGTGAGTGGATAAATAAAGGGTCATACATCATACAATACAAGGAAATGAGCTATAAAACCACTAAACGTGGAGGAAAATTAAAGGCATATTACTACATGAAAGAAGTCATCTGGAGAAGACAAAACTATGGAAGCAGTAAAATGATCAGTGGTTGTCAGGGTGGCGGAGGGGGGAATGATTAGGCAGAGCACACAGGAGTTTTAGGCAATGAATCTATTCTGTATGGTATTATAAGTGTAGATACATGTCACTATACATTGGTAAAATCCACAGACTGTACAACACCAAGAGTGAATAAATTAAACTAAGGACTCTGGGTGATAAAGAGGTGTCAGTGCAGCTTCTTCAACTGTAACAAATGTTCCTTTTTGGTGTGGATGCTGGTGGAGGAGCCTGGGAATGAGTATGTTGGAATCCTCTGTATGTTCCACTTAATTTTGTTGCTAAGTACTCTGCAAAAATAAAGTCAATTAATTAAAAGAAAAGTAACGTGTAAGCCTGGGGGCGTGGTGAGGAAAACAACAGTAGAACTGAGCATCAGAGAAAGAATACGAGCAGATGTCCTAGGCATCGGGCTGGCCCTACACGCCAGGAGAGTGTATGAATGCACATCAAATTAACTGAGCACCTCTTACATGCCTGTCACATTTAAATCCCCAATAACTTCACAAAATTCTCGCACTGTAATTCTGGCTCACAGAAAATCAATGATTGTTTGGTTGGAGGTCCCACGACTAGACAGTAGCAAAGCGCAGGTTTCGATGCCATTTCTGCTGACTCTAAGTCCAGTTCTCCCCTCTAAGTAACTGCTGGAAAGCTCAAAGCAGTGACTACGGAAAAGTTTGCTTCACGAAAGACAGCACGCTTCAGATTCAACTTTGCACATACGCAGACACAGTGGGTCCAGAGATGGACTGAGTTTGTGGCTGGAGGGACAACACAAAACCACATCAACAGCATCCCATTTACTTACTTCACCATTAAAAGAAAAGTAAGAGGCTGCAGGGGAGGTGATAGCGAAGGAGAACTGCATAGAGAACTGTTATTACTATCCAGAGTAATAGCCTTTCTGGAATTTCCCACACCAAGGACAAAACTTCACAATGGACAGAGTCAGCTTGCCCTGGGGGTCACCCTCTCTGCCAGGATGAGGAAGGAAAGCTTCTGCAGCTCTGGAGAGGGGCCAGGGAAGGGGGCCTCACAGTCTGGTGACAATGCAGAGCTCCCCAAGTCTCCCTTCTTCTCGACAGTGCACGCCAGGGACACGGCCCATCTTCCTCACCTCCTCATGCCCACACGCATCTTATTGTTCCATCTCCAAGCCTGGCTGGAAAGGAAGATAAAGCCTCCCCACCTTCCTATTTCCTTGCTGCTCCAAGAAAACAAAGTCTCCATTCCATATTGCTTCAGGAAAACAGAACACACACACACACACACACACAATTTCAGTACCATACAAAGCTCTGGTCTTAATTTTACTATTCTAACATCCAACTCCCTTCGCAGCTGGTAATTATAGGTCCCTTTTAGAGTCCCCACCCAACCACCCATTTTTAATATCCAAAGGGTGCTCACCTGAAATCTCCCTTATTCTGATGAAGATCTTTCCAAAGCTCATGCAGAGCCCTATTCCCAGGCCACTTTGCCATAATCGATCCAGCGCTGGGTGGCAACATTGATGACTTCCGCGCAGTTGAAGCCAGAGGGTTAGCCATAGGGAAACGTCACCATGAACTCCCCAGACTCCTGAGTGACCCGACCGAAGGGGATGCCGTTGTCCTTGAGGACCGTGGGCGAGATGAGAGCCACCTTGTGCCGCAGGAAGGCTTCACAGCCCCGCGAGCTGCCCGGGAAAAGCTCCCTGGCCAGGCGTCCCAGGTGCCGGCCGTGCTCCGGGGGCACCGCGTACCAAGTCTTGGGCTCCCCCAAGTGCAGGTAGTTGATGCTGTAAAGGTCTACGTCCTCCGTGTGCCAGACGAAGGCAGTCTTCCACATGCCGAAGTACAGGTAGGGGGTGTTGACGCCCTCGATGACCACTCTGCACCCCTGTTCCAGCAGGTCCTGAATGGTTCCCAGGTGTCCAAGGTTCCACTGCTTCGTGTTTTCATCGAATGAGGAGCTACTGACATCCGCACCGCATACTGGTGAATCATAGGGGCATGTTTTCCAACATTTTCGCTCCAGATCCTCAAAATCAGAGTAGAATGGAGTCTGGTGTCATTCGCTGTTTGTTAAGCGGCAATAGTCGCTCACGGTCATGGCTTTCTTCTTTTTGTGGTGCTGAGTAAACACACCTGCCTGCCCAGTGGTCACCTGCTGGAGGGGAGCGGCTATTAAGATGTCATCGATATCATCGTACGTCTGTCTGGCTTTCCATCCTTTCGGTGGAATTGGCTAGGCCAGCTCGGTGTGCACCTTGCGACTCCATGTAAACAATATATTTGCAGAAATCTTCAAATTCTTCCATGATTGGGTGGAGGATCGTAATCTTACAACTTGGGTTCTGGCAACCAAAGTGCTTAGACTGCATGGCAGCAATAGAATAAGCAACGGACTCCCAGCTTCTTAGGTATGCTTTGGATACCTGAGAATGCTGGGGAGTAACCTCTTCCCTATACTTCCGTTATCTTTAAAGAAGTTTTGATATAGCTGAGAGGCAGGAACTCAGACTTGAACTTTTAAACAAACGAGGTGGTATCTTCTCCAGGCTTGTCAATCCACCAGAAGGACTCCACTCTTGTCAGCATTTTGGAGCCAAAGGAAATCCAGTATTTCCCAGAGGAGACAAGTCCTGCCTCAGACTGCAGCTCTGTGCGTTTCCTCTGTTGGGGGGGTATAAGTGCCTGAGACCTCTCCAGATTGCCAGGCTTGAGTGCATGGGTGGCTTCTCACCACACTGTAGCAGAAAGTCTCTTCATGGAAGTTTCCAAGCCAAACCTAAAGAAAGTACAAAATATTGAAAATAAGTGGATGACAAAACAAACTGATTTAACATCAAGTAAAAGAAAATTGTATAGCAATCTTAATTTCAAAGTTTGAATTCAAGGGCAAAAAGTACACTCTTTTGCTAGGCATGTAAACTGGTGCAGCTATGGTGCATACTATGGAAACCAGTATGGAGGTTCCTCAAAAATTGTAAATAGAACCAACATATGATGCTGCAGTCTCACTTCTGGGTATATAGCTAAAGGAAATAAAAACAGAATATCAAGGAGATATCTGCCCTCCCACATTCACAATGGATAAGATATGGAGACAAACAACATGTCCAGCGATGGCTGAATGGGTACAGAAGATGTGGTACATAGATAACAAAGGAATACTACTCAGCCATAAAAAGAATGAAATTTTGTCATTTACAACAATATGGATGGTCTTGGAGGGTACTATGTCCAGTAAAATAAGACAGAGAAAGAGAAGTATGGCGTGTTATCACTTATATGTGAGATGTTAAAAAAAAAAAAGAGTAAAACTTACAGAACCAGAGTAGAAAAGTGGTTGCGGGGGAGGGCAGGGAAGGGAGGGTAAAAGGGTACACAGTGAATAAAGTCTCAGGAGCTAATGTTAACCATGGTGATTATAGTTGATAACAATGTGATGTATAGTTGAAATTTTCCAGAAGAGTAGGATTTAAATGTTCTTACCAAAGAAAGTAAATATATGAAGGAAATGTGTTAATTAACTAGATGGGGGGAATCCTTTCACAATGTATATCAAATCACCAAACAAAAAATTTCACAATTTGTATGGAAACACAAAAGACCCCGAATAGCCAAAGCAATCTTGAGAACAAAAAATGGAGCTGGAGGAATCAGGCTGCCTGACTTCAGACTATACTACAAAGCTACAGTAATCAAGACAGTATGGTACTGGCACAAAAACAGAAAGATAGATCAATGGAATAGGATAGAAAGCCCAGAGATAAACCCATGCACATATGGTCACCTTATCTTTGATAAAGGTGGCAGGAATATACAGTGGAGAAAGGACAGCCTCTTCAATAAGTGGTGCTGGGAAAACTGGACAGGTACATGTAAAAGTATGAGATTAGATCACTCCCTAACACCATACACAAAAATAAGCTCAAAATGGATTAAAGACCTAAATGTAAGGCCAGAAACTATCAAACTCTTAGAGGAAAACATAGGCAGAACACTCTATGACATAAATCACAGCAAGATCCTTCTTGACCCATCTCCTAGAGTAATGGAGATAAAAACAAAAATAAACAAATGGGACCTAATGAAACTTCAAAGCTTTTGCACAGCAAAGGAAACCATAAACAAGACCAAAAGACAGCCCTCAGAATGGGAGAAAATATTTGCAAATGAATCAACTGACAAAGGATTAATCTCTAAAATTTACAGGCAGCTCATGCAGCTCAATAACAAAAAAATAAACAACCCAATCCAAAAATGGGCAGAAGACCTAAATAGACATTTCTCCAAAGAAGATATACAGACTGCCAACAAACACATGAAAGAATGCTCAACATCATTAATCATTAGAGAAATGCAAATCAAAACTACAATGAGATATCATCTCACACCAGTCAGAATGGCCATCATCAAAAAATCTAGAAACAATAAATGCTGGAGAGGGTGTGGAGAAAAGGGAACACTCTTGCACTGCTGGTGGGAATGTGAATTGGTTCAGCCACTATGGAGAACAGTATGGAGGTTCCTTAAAAAACTACAAATAGAACTACCATATGACCCAGCAATCCCACTACTGGGCATATACCCTGAGAAAACCATAATTCAAAAAGAGTCATGTACCAAAATGTTCACTGCAGCTCTATTTACAATAGCCCGGAGATGGAAACAACCTAAGTGCCCATCATCGGATGAATGGATAAAGCAGATGTGGCACATATATACAACGGAATATTACTCAGCCATAAAAAGAAACGAAATTGAGCTATTTGTAATGAGGTGGATAGACCTAGAGTCTGTCATACAGAGTGAAGTCAGTCAGAAAGAGAGAGACAAATACCGTATGCTAACACATATACATGGAATTTAAGGAAAAAGAAATGTCATCAAGTACCTAGGGGTAAGACAGGAATAAAGACACAGACCTACTAGAGAACGGACTTGAGGATATGGGGAGGGGGAAGGGTGAGCTGTGACAGGGAGAGAGAGAGGCATGGACATATATACACTAACAAATGTAAGGTAGATAGCTAGTGGGAAGCAGCCGCATAGCACAGGGAGATCAGCTCGGTGCTTTGTGACCGCCTGGAGGGGTGGGATAGGGAGGGTGGGAGGGAGGGAGACACAAGAGGGAAGATATATGGGAACATATGTATATATATAACTGATTCATTTTGTTGTAAAGCAGAAACTAACACACCATTGTAAAGCAATTATACTCCAATAGAGATGTTAAAAGAAAAAAACGCACACATTCTTAACTTGTATCTACTAGAACTGTTACAATTAGAAAGACAGACAGTTTCAAATGTTAGTGAAAATGTGGAGCAACTGAAACTCTCATACATTCTTGTAAGAGTGTATAATTGGAGAGTCACTTTAAATAACTTCTTTGAAAAGTAATGTTATACAGAATTATGCCCTATGCCAGAACAATTACACTCCTAGATATTTACCCAAGAAAGATGGAAACATATGTCCACAAAAAGACCTGCACAAAATTGCTCATAGCAGCTGAATCTAGGTAGCCCATATGGGACACAGTCCAGCTGTCTGTAAATAGGAGAATGAATAAGCAATTTGTAGAACAGTCCCATAATAAAATTCTACTCAGCTAGTAAAGGGAAGAAACTATTAACGCACACAATAACATGAATAATCTCTAATCGTTGTGCTGAGTGAGAGCAGCAAGGCAAATGATGAGGGAAAATCATAAATTTTTCTATGACCGGGAAATCAAACTAAGAAAGGAAATAAACAGTATGCCCGCTTTGTGGTAGGCCTTTCCCAGTGTGCAATGTGCATCTCTAGTGTACATTAACCAGACCTCCTCAAACAGGAGGATGTAATCAACCTTTAAGAAAAATGGTTGCTTTATTCAGACACTAACGTTGTAGTTTTAAGGTTATTTTCATTTCTTTTTCATCCCATACAGGGAGCTGCATTGACCAAAACATCTTTGATCAACTTTATGTAGAATGCTAACCTGTCAATATAACACAGAAATTCTTTGTCGCAGAAATGTATAAAATTGCATCTCTAACTCCTGACCAATGGAACAGTTCTCAGAGCTTCTGCAAATCTGTTCCCTGGGTTATAATCCTCAGTTTCACTCAAATAAAATTCTCTTTTCTTTCTTCTTAGCTTGACTGTTATTTGATTTTCCACCAACACACAACAGAATAGTTACTATCTGATTCCATTTATATGAAGTTCAAAACCAAACTAATCAATGATGACAGATATCAGGAAGTGGTTGCTTCTACAGGGATATGGTAATAATGGACCAGAAAGGGGCACCAGAGAACTTTCTGGAGTCACAGAAATGTCCTATATCTTATTTGGAGTGATATAGATACATGCAATTTAAAAAAATTATTGAATTAACTCAAGACCTGTGCATTTTGTTACATGTAACTCCACCTCAAAATAAAAACACATTTTCTGTCATTTCTTCAGATTTAAGAAAAATAAGAGCTATTTTTCCTTTTTTCCGCAAATAAATAAATAAATTCAATTCTAAAAGTACATTTTTCACTTAGGATGTTTCTGATGATAGTCAAGCCCTTATCTCCCTACTGAGTGACACTTCAATATGCCCAATTGTCTATTAGCAACTTCTTGGAATATATCCTATAGGTACCTCAAACTCAGTATGTCCAAAACTGAATCTACTTAATGTTAAATATTATGGTAGGAGACATAACATTTTAAAAGACATTAATAAATTATATTCAACTCTTTCAAATTTAACTTTCTTATTAAAAAACAAAGTACTATGCAAGAATCTGGGGATTTACTGTAAAATCTCAGATGACAGTTATACACACTGCTTTATTCTTTTTTTTGTGTGTGTGGTACGTGGGCCTCTCACTGTTGTGGCCTCTCCCATTGCGGAGCACAGGCTCCGGACGCGCAGGCTCAGCGGCCATGTCTCATGGGCACAGCCACTCCGCGGCATGTGGGATCCTCCTGGACCAGGGCATGTGGGATCCTCCTGGACTAGGGCACGAACCCTGCATCGGCAGGCGGACTCTCAACCACTGCGCCACCAGGGAAGCCCCCACACTGCTTTATTGAGCAAACCACATAACATTTTCTAAAACGGATATTCGTACTCTTCACTTGAAAATGGCAACAATTTCAAATTCTCATTCACGTTCTCTGAAAATTAATCCAAGTTATACAGTGGTAGTAAGATATGTAGTATTTTCATACAATGGAATGTATTTTCATACAATGGAAATTACTTGCCAATAAAAAGGAACAATCTACCGATAAATGCAAAACATGTGAATTTCACAGACCCTATGCTTACTGAAAGAAAATAGAAAGTGAAAGAAATAGACAGAAATGATTACATGTTATCAATTCTATCTATATGAATTTCTAGTATAGGCAAAACTAATCAAAGGTGGCAGAAAAAAATCAGAAGAATGATTGCCTTGAGAGTGTGTGGAGCTGATTGAGAAGGGGCTTAAAAGTACTTTCTGGGGCTTCCCTGGTGGCGCAGTGGTTGAGAGTCTGCCTGCTAATGCAGGGGACACGGG
>NW_006777672.1:0-6458 GCF_000442215.2 Lipotes vexillifer
GGGGGGGGGCGGGTGGTTGCAATTCAAATACTACTGTCTCTTGAAATTTTTATTGAGTTGAAGTAGATTTTCTTTAGTAAATGCTTCTTTATTTGATATAAGTCCATAAGAAAATTTCCAGAGAAATTTTAATTTTTTCAATACTTTTCACCAGTTATACTTGTTTTGCTTAAGAGTCATCCACAAAGATCCTCATGCTCAATTCCAGAAGTGGAACTCTATAGCTCATATAATGTGTGTTCAAAATAAAAGGTATCTTCTAAAATATTTAATCATTGTATGTTATTTACAATAGAACTGATAACCAAGGAAGATGCATAATTTTCTAAATGAAAAACTAGTGAAAGAGCAAGAACTATAATCCAAGTTCTCAAGCCATGGGTGTTTTTACTTCACTATATGCTGATTTAAACTTGAGACTGCCCAAAATAGAAAATCATTCCCTTTAAAAATTATAGATTTTAAGGAAGATTTTATTGTTATTAACTACAATAAAGAGTCTTCATTTAGAGATGGACAGAGGTAGATTCCAATATAAACTAAATATTCTAAAGATTTGCAGGGACATAATCTGATTATTGAGTACACTAATCCCCTATGTATTATTCTCTCGTTTACATTACTATTTTATAATGATAATATTGGTTTTTTTCTTATTGTTTTTAATAAGAGACTAATTCTAATTTTGTTATTCCAAAGAGACGTCTAATGAGTTCTTTCTGAAATACAGTAATTTATGAAAAGCATTGTCACACAGGAGTGCTATCCTACTTGTTTTCTTCAAAATCTCCAAGGAAATGAAAAAAAATTATCGAAAGAGGATAAATTTATTATGAAGACTGAAAGATAATACCAACAATAGTAAAAGTCGTAACAGTTGTGAATTTTGGCTGTGTAAATGGACTATACATACACATGGTAGATAAATAGAGATGTTGATGCAAATATATCTATAGATCAGTGCTCCTCAACTAAGGATGGTTTTGTATCCTAGGAGACATTTAGCAATTAGGTAGAAATCAGGAGTGCTGCTATATATCCTGCAATGCACAGAGTATCCCCTCACAACAAAAAATCACCTAGCCCCAATGTCAATTGTGACATGGTTGAGAATTCCTGTTACAGATAATTTTAAGTTCAAGCAGAGGCCCTATTACAATATTGCCATAAATGTATTCAACTCATATTTCTTGTAGAGACCATGGATCAAGCACTGTCCTAGGCTTTTGGGAATTCAGTGATGAGTAAGATATGGCCAGTTCCTTCATGGAATTCACAATTTCATAAAGAAAACTTTGTAGAAAAACAGCTGTGGAGAATCTGAGTAAGAAGGTGAGAACACAGAACAAGGACTGTAAAGATCTTACAGTTCTTACTTCTTTCTACTGGAATTTCTATTCAGTTTTATGATCACTTAGTTCAAGAACTATGAGCTTAAATTTCAATCTTTTATGACACAAGATATTAAAGACGAAAAAGAGGTCTCACTTTGAGCCTAAATTCTGTCCACTCTGAGTAAAGCAAAATTTTGGATCTATCTAGATGATTAGAAGACCAAGCACAGTTGACTTAATTTTTACATTTAACAAGTAATTTTATTTTCACAATTAATAGAAAAGCATTCTAAAGGGACTTAAGTGGGGAGGGGGAATGGTGTACAGATTTTGGTTCAACAACAATGTGCCAGAAGCAAAGTGTGATTCCAATTTCCCTTAAACCTCATCCTTATGGACTGATTTAGAAGCACAGTGAGAGGGATGAAATAAGAGTTAGTAAGAAAAATACAAACTATTTCTCTGTAATGCCTGGGGACAACATGGTGGCAGTGTTAGAAGTCTTAGAAATTGCTCTAAAAACATTCCGTAGCAGTATGGGTAACAGCAGTGATCTTACTCAGGTCTAAATTGTGACAATAGTTAGTACAGTTTTAACTTTCACTTCTACAACGGATATGAATAGACCTCCTGCAGATTAGAGAATGAGATGAGAAATCTATCAGACAGTCTGTAGCAGATGAAGAATTGTGTAATGACTCCAAGATTCTGAAGAGAAATGGAATTTCTAAGGAATAGCTAAGGCAAACAAGTTAAACACTCTTTTTAAGCTATTATTGTAGTCTTGTTTTACTTCCTGACTCACGCAGTGTGAGAAACATTTATTTAAAATAGTTTTTATCTTCCTCCAGTAAATCTTCTTTCAATTTACCAAACTCCCATTAAAAAAAAAAAAAGAAAACTGAGCTAATAACATGAATGTATTTTTGTATGATTAAATCAGCAGTAAAATTTTTTCTTGTGTGTAGAAAATGGAGGTCCAAAAGCCCATATGTTATTTCCATTACAGCAACAAGAATACATGCAGGTTAAAAGTAAAAATACATCACTTTTTTCCAGGCATTTCCTGCCTGGAAATCATATTCTGAAGATTCACGAAGATACTGCTGTATCTTTTTTTTTCTTCCAACTCTTAGTTATTTATTTTTGGCTGCACTGGGTCTTCGTTGTGGCATGTGGGCTTTCTCCAGTTGCGGCAAGTGGGGGCCACTCCTCACTGCGGTGCATGTGCGGCTTCTCCCATTGCGGAGCATGGGCTCTAGGCATGCAGGCTTCAGTAGTTGTGTCATGTGGGCTCAGTAGTTGTGGCTTGCGGGCTCTAGAGCGCAGGCTCAGTAGTTGAGGTGCATGGGTTTAGTTGCTCCGCAGCATGTGGGATCTTCCCGGACCAGGGCTCAAACCGGCGTCCCTTTCATTGGCAGGCGGATTCTCAATCACTGCACCACCAGAGAAGTTGGATAGTGCTGTTTCTTTATTAGAGCTTTTTGCTCTTCAATCTTGCTAACATAGGATTGATGTTTTCATTTAAAGTTACAAAGCTTCCTCCCACATGCACATCAAAAGCAATATTCAATATCGTTAGCAAGAATTCTATCACTAGGGCAGTCATTTTGTATTCTCTAAGCATGATAGGAAACTAAACATAGGGTCAGTAGATGAAAGGGAGTATGACAGATCATGTTGCTTTAGATTTTATATTCTCCCTACAATCTAATAAAACAGAAGATGAATAAGAGAAATTAATAAATGGTTAGCAGAAAAAAATCGTAGTAGTAGATCATCATTTTAGAAATTGATTTAAGTGATGGACTTTTACATTTATTTTATTTATTTATTTTTGGCTGTGCTTGGTCTTCATTGCTGCATGCGGGCTTTCTCTAGTTGTAGTGAGTGGGGCCTGCACTTTGTTGTGGTTCGTGGGCTTCTCCTTGCAGTGGTTTCTCTTGTTGTGGAGCATGGGCTGTAGATGCGTGGGCTCGGTAGTTGTGGCATGTGGGCTCAGTAGTTGCGGCACACAAGCTCAGTAGTTATGGCTCGCGGGTTCTAGAGCACAGGCTCAGTAGCTGCAGCACACAGGCTTAGTTGCTCCGCGGAATGTGGGATCCTCCAGGACCAAGGATCAAACCCACAATGGCAGGCAGATTCCCAACTAATGCACCACCAGGGAAGTTGCAGTGAAGGACTTTTAAAAGACTATCTAAAATCTAGACTTGAAGTCGCTCCCAATACCCCCATTTTATTACAGTAATGTGCAAAACAGGGTGAAGGGAGGGAATACACTTGATTTTTTTTTTAAAGTGGAATTCCATCTAGGGAGGTTCAAATTTATTATATCCTTAGAAAATCATGTTTTCTAAATATAAAGATGAGGAGAAAACAAAGACTCTTCAAATCTTATGTATTGCTAATGCAATGGAGGAATAAAATTGAACACATTGTTCTTATCCTGACTACCTATTACTGCAGTAATTGTTTAATGTGACATTTAAAAAGCATCATTAAAAATGAAACCAAAGAAAATAGATCTGTATTACGAATAGAATACTTTTAAACCAAACATTTAATCTAAAGTAAAATTACCACTAAGAACATTTACTTCTGGGTTACCTGGCAGGAAATAGAAAAAGAAAAAGTAAACTAAAATTTCATTCATGAAAGAAAAGTTGCTTATCAGTTTATGAAGATAGTTTGTCAAATTTTATTCATACTAACTTCTTAGCTAATTCATCTTTTTTTAAAGTCAATTTATTTATTTATTTTTGGCTGCATTGGGTCTTCATTGCTGTGTGTGGGTTTTCTCTAGTTGCAGCGAGCAGGGGCAACTCTTTGTTGCGGTCTCATCATGGTGGCATCTCTTGCTGCAGAGCATGGGCTCTAGGTGCACGGGTTCAGTAGTTGTGGCTTGTGGACTCCAGAGCGCAGGCTCAGTAGTTGTGGCACATGGGCTTAGTTGCTCCGTGGCATGTGGGATTTTCCAGGACCAGGGCACGAACCCATGTCCCCTGCATTGGCAGGCAGACTCCCAACCACTGCACCACCAGGGAAGCCCTGGCTAATTCATCTTGTAGAAATTCATATAAGGACTAGTGGATAATATGAAAGATAATATCCTTCATAGCAGTTTTATAAAAAATTAAGACTGCCATTTATTTTCTAATTTTTCGATGACTCTCAAAGATAAATCCAGTCATGTCAACTCATGGTTTTTGAAAGCTACTTCTAACTTGTACAAAACTGTATTTGAAACATGTACTTTCTGATTCTCCATTTCCAGGGTAAATGGAGAATGAATTCAGGGTACACAGTGAATCTGCCATTATAAAATTTAGATACTTAGGATTGTAAATGATTATATTCCTTATATCAACTGCCTTAATTAACTTTTTAGGGCTAAGTTATGACAAAATCTTTTGAAATTGACATTTGTTAATGGCCTGAAGTAGAGATTCCTTATTAATTGATTGAAAACAGATTCACGTGTTTTAGGTGCAGGTGTTATCACTGATATTTTGTTTGAAAAATTTAAGTGTTTGGCTCCTAATTTTTCAGGGAGTGCCAAGACTGCTCTAAATGAACAGTTCTTTAGTCCTGTTCCAATATGTATGCAAGTTGAGTGAACCAAATTGTGAGTTACATAGCAGGGATGAGATCAATTTGTTTGCAAAGATTTTAAGAGATGTAACCTCTGAATGATTCTTAGTATTGCCACTTAATAATTGCCACTTAGAGTATCTTAGTTTGGATTCCCTTTTAATGGACCCTGAAACAAGGACTCAGGTGCAGTTGTGAGAAAACAGGACATGTGAAAGGAGGAAGGAAAAAATGCCCTGAGAAGGGTACATTATCACGGTCACTGTTGTAAGCTTTGACTCCAAATTCCCTCTGGACACTTGAAAAGTCACAACACCTTTCAGAATGGTCCAATTTAACAAAAGAGAAGCTGAAGTTCTTAACCAAAAGCCTCTGCTACCCATTGTTTGAGGACTACCTCCCAGGGGCATCATCCTTGCATTTCTGGGCTGCTCTTATGGCCATATCAAGCCAGTTTTTGCAAGGGTAGATTGTTGGAAGAGGCAATGTGCTTAAATTTGGACAACAGCAGCCCAAGATGAATCTGACTTGCATGAAATTTTCCACTGCAACTGAGGTTGAAAACAAAGATGGGCAGAGACAATGCGGTACAGAAAACAAAGGCATGCTCTACAGTGAGTTTTGAGGGGAAAACAAATGTACAAGCTGACATTTTTTTATCAGCCCAACTGAATGCCGATCGGTGCCTGCTAAAATGGAAGACCTGTACGTATTTTTTTTTCCCCATAGGGTACCGTACCTACTAACAGTTGCAGTAGTTTCTGAAGGTAATCCAAGGAATGTGACACTAAAATGAAGTCAACAGCAAATATTATATTATTGGTATACATCCATTATTTCTGAAAGATTTGTCAGATATTGATTTATAAATAAAAAGGAATTTATTGAGTCATGGACAAGTTTCACATGATTAAGGATTACTACATGCTCCAACAAGAGTAGGGGCTTACCTCTGCTGAATTCTGGAGCATACAGTCATAAGGAGGCTGTTTCTACATTAGGTAAAACAGTAGATTAAACTTGGCTAAACTGTATAGACTAGTTGTTTAAGATATTCAATTGAGATACCAAAATCTAGAGATTTGCAATTAAAACACAACAACAAAACATGGAGCTTTAAGGAGGTAGCTAAAAAGTACTGGATCTATAATTTTGGAGAGAGAATAAAACATAAATACTTAATCAATACCAAACACAACCACACTGACATTTTTCATCAAGAAGAATAATTAAAAATCTGGGTTATATATTTAGACTGGGGCAACTATCAATTATCTTATGCAGTGAAATACTAAGTGAATTATTTTAAATTAAAAATCAGGGGCTTCCCTGGTGGCGCAGTGATTGAGAATCTGCCTGCCGATTCAGGGGACACTGCCCCGGTCCGGGAGGATCCCACATGCCGCGGAGCGGTAGGGCCCATGAGCCACGGCCGCTGGGCCTGCGCATCCGGAGCCTGTGCTCCGCAGCGGGAGGGGCCACACCAGTGGGAGGCCCGCGTACCACAAAAAAAAAAAAAAAAAAAAAAAAACA
>NW_006777673.1:0-453 GCF_000442215.2 Lipotes vexillifer
CATATTCTTTCCAAAGCTATTATTTATGGAATAAAATTTGGCTACACTTTGTAAAAATCTAGCATTTTGAGCCTTACAGATCTTAACAGTTAACCTATTACCTCCATTGGAATTTGGAAAATAATTATTTTGAAAAGGAATAGCTGAGACTTGACTTTTTTGTGTGTGATTTTCTCTTCCCCTAGGAGAGAAGTGAGTAGGAATAAGAAACACATACATAAAGAAAACAAAATTATCTTGCTGCCTTTGCATGGATATAATTTATAGGAGGCCCTTTTCAACAATAATCTGTTATCAGAACAAATAAAATACAATGTCCATGAAGGCCAGGCCAGGATATTTGTCTCTTTTTCAGCAGATTGCAATACAAACCGCATTCATGGATATGCTCCTTGATGATCTTTGTAATACTGTAACAGTTGACCATTTCCTCATGCCTCTTCACCTTAACTT
>NW_006777674.1:0-293 GCF_000442215.2 Lipotes vexillifer
AGGGAACGGGGACGGTGTAAGGTACAGGTTAGGGTACGACAACGGTTGAGGGTTAGCGTACGTTTTAGGGCACGCGTCAGTGGTAGCGTACGGGTTAGGATTAGGGCACGGGTTAGGGTAAGGCTTCGGGTAAGGGTTAGTGTTAGGGTTATGCTTAGGGTTAGGGCTAGAGAACAGGGACGGTCTAGGGTACAGGTTAGTGTACGACAAGTTTTGAGGGTTAGCGTACATGTTAGGGCACGGGTTAGTGTTACCATACGGGTTAGAATTATGGCACCGGTTAGGGTAAGGCT
>NW_006777675.1:0-210 GCF_000442215.2 Lipotes vexillifer
CAGCAGCAAGCAATGGAGCTTTGAAAATCAGCTGTAAACAATATAATAATAAATTTTTTAAAATGACCGTTAGAAAGAGAAAAATTCTTACAACTTTTGCTCAGGGGTTGTGAGGCAACATGGATAGAACATATCTAGACATGCAGAAGGATGAGACATAAGGCTGGAAACCATTCACGCTAAGAGAATTCCTGAGGTTGAATGAGGAAA
>NW_006777676.1:0-954 GCF_000442215.2 Lipotes vexillifer
GAGAGAGAGAGAGAGCAAGAGAGAGAGAGGGAGAGAGGGAGGGAGGGAGGGAGAGAGGGAGAGTTGGAGTTTAAAAATGAGGTCAGCACACCAGAAGCAGACTCCTTTTAAAGAAAAGGAAACCGAAATGGAGGTACTCAAAAGTAAATGGCAAATGCGCCAATTAGAACAGCGTTCTTCCAACTTCTTTCCAAGGACTCTTGTTTTCGGAGGTTATTTCCGCTGTCCTGGGAGCATTTAATTCAAATTTATGAAAACTAATGTTGCAGTAAGATTGCGCCTGTCACCGTTGCTCAATCTGCTAATGTCTACATTTGTCCCACCAAAATCCCTTTTCATTGACTAATTTTATTAATAAGCAAACCGTTATAAATTGCGACTGAAAAATAAATGCATTGACAAAAGACTGAATTTCCTGTTTTACATATTCAGCATGTGAAATGGATTCATTTTGTAGCATGGCAAAAGTCAAGGAAGACGCACACCATCCGTGTTAGACAGCTTCCCCGGGGCAGCAGTGCCAGGGCTTCTCGTGTATAGGTGTCCGAGACAATAAATGGGATTGTTCAGCTCTGCTTGGGGTAGCAGTTAGAGCGTGGATGATCCAGAGTCCCTGCAGAGCAGTGGACATTTATGTCTCACCATAAGTATCTTTAATAAGTCTTGCAGGTGTGTATCTTGCAGGTGTTAGCACACCAAGTCATTGGCTTCAGAAAAAAAAAAAAATCAGAGACTGAGTAACATCACCAATTTCTCCTTTCAGTGTTCTGCTTACCTTGTCTCAAAGGCTGCTTTCAATATATTTTTTATGGTAACAACTTTATTGAGATAAAATTCACTAGTCGTACAATTCACCCATTCAAAGTATAGAGTCTAGTGGCTTCTAGAATATATACAGAGTTGTGCCACCTCCATTGCCATCAATTTTAAACAATTTTTTTTTTTTTTTTTCGG
>NW_006777677.1:0-10322 GCF_000442215.2 Lipotes vexillifer
AAAAAAAAAAAAAAAAAAATTTGCAAACAATAAATGCTGGAGAGGGTGTGGAGAAAAGGGAACCCTCTTACACTGCACTGTTGGTGGGAATGTAAATTGATACAGCCACTATGGAGAAAAGTATGGAGGTTCCTTGAAAAAAGTAAAAATAGAACTTACCCTATGACCCAGCAATCCCACTACTGGGCATATACCCTGAGAAAACTATAATTCAAAAAGAGCCATGTACCACAATGTTCACTGAAGAGCTATTTACAAGAGCCAGGACATGGAAGGAACCTAAGTGTCCATCAACAGATGAATGGATAAAGAAGATGTGGCACATATATACAATGGAATATTACTCAGCCATAAAAAGAAACGAAATTGAGTTATTTGTAGTGAGGTGGATGGACCTAGAGTCTGTCATACAGAGTGAAGTCAGAAAGAGAAAAACAAATACTGTATGCTAAGACATATATATGGAATCTAAAAATAAAATTGGTTCTGAAGAACCTAGGGGCAGGACAGGAATAAAGATGCAGATGTAGAGAATAGACTTGAGGACACGGGGAGTGGGAAGGGTAAGCTGGGACGAAGTGAGAGACTGGCATGGACATATATACAGTACCACAAGCAAAAATAGATAGCTAGTGGGAAGCAGCTGCATAGCACAGGGAGATCAGCTCGGTGCTTTGTGACCACCTAGAGGGGTGGGATAGGGAGGGTAGGAGGGAGACGCAAAAGGGAGGAGATATGGGGATATATGTATAGCTGATTCGCTTTTTTATAAAGCAGAAACTAACACACCATTGTAAAGCAATTATACTCCAATAAAGTTCTTAGAAAAAAAACTGTTAGAGGAAAACATAGGCAAAACACTCTTTGACATAAACTACAGGAAGATCTTTTTTACCCACCTCCTAGAGTAATGAAAATAAAAACAAAAATAAACAAATGGGACCTAAAAAGGAAACTTAAAAGCTTTTGCTCAGCAAAGGAATCCATAAACAAGATGAAAAGACAACCCTCAGTTTGGGAGAAAATATTTGCAAATGAATCAGTGGACAAAGGATTACTCTCCAAATTATATAAACAGCTCATGGAGCTCAATATCAAAAAAACAAACACCGCAGTTAAAAAATGGGCCGAAGACCTAAATTTCACCAAAAAGATGCTCAACATCACTATTTATTAGACAAATGCAAATCAAAACTACAGTGAGGTATCACCTCACACTGGTCAGAACGGCCATCATCAAAAAATCTACAAACAATAAATGCTGGAGCGGGTGTGGAGAAAACGGAACCCTCTTGCACTGCTGGTGGGAATGTAAATTGATCTAGCCACTAGGGAGAACAATATGGAGGTTTCTTAAAAAACTAAAAATAGAACTACCATATGACCCAGCAATCCCCTGCTGGGCAAATACCCTGAGAAAACCACAATTTAAAAAGAGTCATGTACTACAATGTTCATCGCAGCACTATTTACATACAGAGTGAAGTAAACCAGAAAGAGAAAAACAAATATCATATATGAACGCATATACATGGAATCTAGAAAAATGGTACAGATGAACCTATTTGTAGGGCAGGAATAGAGATGTAGACGTAGAGAACGGACATGTGGATATGGGGGTAAGGGGAGGGTGGGACGAACTGGGAGATTAGGTTTGACATAAATACACTACCATGTGTAAAATAGCCAGTGGAAACTTTATATAGCACAGGGAACTCAGTTTGGTGGTCTGTGACGACATAGATGGGTGGGATGGGGGGGTGAGAGTTCCAATAGGGAGGGGATATGGGTGTGCATATAGCTGATTCACTTCATTGTACAGCAGAAACTAACACAACATTGTGAAGCAATTTTACTACAAAAAAAAATAGTTACCTGAAATAGGAATATTCTGTGAGACTGATAACTGCACATCTCCAGTTCCTGGTGGCATGTCAACAACTAAATAGTCCAGTTGACCCCAATCTACCTGAAAACCAAGATGACACAAATAACATCACTGTATAAACAAATGTGGTGAATAGTGATATAAACAAAAATAAATGAATTAATAACAAAGCTAAAATAATAGCTTTCACTTGAGCCATTAGTAAATGCCAGGGTCTGTGCTGAGGGCTGATAAATGGATGAATAAGAAACAATCTTTGCCTCTAGCAGAACTTTTCTGACCGATAAGGTTAAATTTTCAAATGACATCACAAAACACACACATACCATAATGGCGAACTCCTTGCACAATGGACTTCTATTCAGGACCACTCATTTATTTTCACTGAAAATAGCCCGTATTTTACCTAAGGAGGTCTTAGCTTTTTGCCCTTTGTGGTTTTTGGTACAGTGTTTCCTATAGCAGATCTTAATAGAATTTTTTTAAGTTTATTATTTTTCCTTCATAAAACACAGTAATAATGAAAACCAAAACTTAATAAGAAAATTTTAGAAATATACCTAGAGTTCCGAATTAACATTTTGATTATTTCTTTTCAGGCACTTTTCTAAGTATCTATATCTAGAAAATTCAGCTGTTTAACCAAGTCCTTAATGCTCAGCCTCAATTAGATAGGGCTCAAGGGTACCTCAGGCTCTTTTCTCCTCAAGTGGTTGTTCCTTCTGAGTCCCCAGTTTCAGTGACAGGCCCTAGGATCCCCTTAGTTACCTAAGGCAAAGGCTTGGGATAATACTTAACTGTTCCCTTTCCCTCGCTATCCCCAGTTACTGATTATGCCTTCTAAAAATCTCTCAAATGTATCCATGTCTCTCTTTCTGCATGGCCGAGAACCAAACATAGGCCACAGGCATCTATCACTAAAGTCTCCCAACCAATCTCTCTGGTCTAGCACTGCCCATACAGTGTGTTCCTAACACCAGTGAAAATTGGTTTGATAGTGCCACTTTTTTGCTTAAAACTCTTCTATTGCTTTTAGGATAAAATCTAAGTTTTAGCTTCAGAACCTCTGTCTGGTCTTCTTCACTTGCTAATTCCTCCTCATTCTTTAGATTGTAGCTTGAAATTTACTTCCCATAACTTCCATTAAAGATTAGATATGGTGTTCCTACTATGTAGGAACAATTCTTCTAATCGTTCGTTCGTTCGTTCATTCATTCATTCACCCAACAAATGTTTATTGAGTACCTACTATATATTAGGCATTGAGCTAGGTATTGATAATTAAATGGTATCATGGTCCCTAGCCTCACAGAATTTACAATACAGAGGGAGACAGATATTAAGCACATAATGATATAACCTGTGCAAAGAAGTTACAGAAACTGAAAGATCAACACAGCTGAAGAGCAGTGCAGGGGGAAAGATGGCATTCATTTACTGTTATTTCAGTATCTGTCTTCCCATGAAACTGTAGATGACAGAATACGTAACAAAGAATGGACACATAGGAGATGCTCAATAAGTTTTCTTTCAAGAAATGAATGAGTAAATAAACACATGCAAAGATACAAAAATTTTTAAATGTAAATGTAAATCATACTGTGTATATAATCCCATATCCTGCTCCTTAAAACTTAATAATGTGAAATAAGCCTTTTCCATATAATCACTTTTTTTTTTTTAATAGTACACAATGTATTTATTTATTTATTTATTTATGGCTGTGTTGGGTCTTCGTTTCTGTGCATGGGCTTTCTCTAGTTGTGGCAAGTGGGGGTCACTCTTCATCGCGGTGCGCAGGCCTCTCACTATCGCGGCCTCTGTTGTTGCGGAGCACAGGCTCCAGACGCGCAGGCTCAGTAATTGTGGCTCACGGGCCCAGTTGCTCCATGGCATGTGGGATCTTCCCAGACCAGGGCTCGAACCTGTGTCCCCTGCATTGGCAGGCAGATTCTCAACCACTGCGCCACCAGGGAAGCCCCTAATTGTAGTTTTGATTTGCATTTCTCTAATAATTAGTGATGTTGAGCAGCTTATCATGTGCGTCTTGGCCATCTCTATGTGTTCTTGGAAGAAATGTCCATTTAGATCTTCTTCCCATTTTTGTATTGGGTTGTTTGTTACATATTTTTAAAATTAAAATTTAGATGATATTGAGTCAGATGGATTCATTCATGTATTAACACATTTACTCAACACATATTTACTGAGAATTGATGCCAGGCACTGTTCCAGGTGATGAAGATACAGCAGTGATAAAAACAAAGTCCCAGCCACCAGGCAACTAATGTTTTAGTGAGGAAGACAGGTAGATAAACAGGCAGAAAGACAAGCAAATCAAAGACAAGTGCTACAAAGAAAACAAGTACCCCTTACTATACAAAATTACTTGGTTCCTGATTTGGATATATCCATATCAAATACCAAGAGACAGTTTTAGGGACTTCCCTGGTGGTCCAGTGGTTAAGACTCCATACTTCCAACTCAGGGGGCACGGGTTCAATCCCTGGTGGGGGAACTAAGATCTCACGTGCCACACGGCATGGCCAAAAAATAAAATTAAAAAAAAAAGAGAGAGATAGTTTTAAAATCTTCAATTCCTGAATTTCAGAGGGCAAGTAGTAAGAGTTCAGACAGCTAAGGATTTATCAAAGAATTTCTTTGAGTCTCTTCAGTTCCCAAGGTCCGATGGTGAGGAACACATGAAGAAGAGGGAAAAGGAACAGAGCGGTAGAAGATGCTACTTTCGACAGGGTGGTCAGAGCCTGGAGTGAAGTGAGAAAAATAACTGATGCAATTCTTGGAAAGCATTCCAGGCAGAAGGAGTAGCAAGTGCAAAGGACCTGAGATAGGGATATGCTTGGCGCATTCAAGGAATAGCTAGGAAGGCAGTACAGCCTTTCTAAAATAGCACTCCCCCAACCATCAGTCTCTTTCCTTCTCTGAATGTGTCCTTCTTCAACACATTTATCAGTATATGTCATGATATACTGACATGTCTTTTAGGAATTCTATAATATTTCTCAAACACAAGTACTTGACACTGATTTAATGACACATTTTAAGAGAATGATGAAATGATGAACATGAAGTAGTTCGCTTTCAATATAGGGTTTCTTGGTTTGAAAAATAGTTACCCCTAAGTTACCCATGACCATCATCTATGAAACTATTTACAAAAAAGATAAAGGATACTTTTCATTTTATATCCTCTGCACTGAAACTCCTAGCACTGGCAGACTGACAAGTCTCTTTGTTTCAGAGGACATCAAATGACTGGTGCCAACAATTTATCATTGTTGTTCCTTGGCATTTAATCATATTTATCACATTGGCTCCAATTTCTTATTTCTTTAAAGAGAACTGCTATGATGGTTCCAAGGAACTAAAAATATATCACTGTTAAGGCAATTCATTTCAAACGACTCAAACTGAATTCAAACTTTCTGGGGGGAAAAAAAAAAACCTGGACCAACACCTTCATCTCACATAGCAGGCATTTCACAAAGGCTTGCAGACTTGAACTGAAGTCAGTATCTGAGTTCCAGTTTTAGAGCATTCACTAATATTAATATTGAAATATACTGGCTGCCAGGAAGTTCCAGTTCTCTTACAAAATAATCACCAAAGCACTGATTTTAGAATGATTTAGGGATTCTCTAGATTCTTCTCAGTGTTTGTTTACGCATATAAATTATTTATTACTAAACATAGAGAAATAAGTACTAGCAAAACACCCAGGTATCTCATTTAGTAAAACCAAGTGACCGATCCAGATTTTGTGTGGCCTGAACCATATACAATTTGGGTGGTCTTCTCTAAGAATTAGAATGCAGTTAGGAATGCAAAATTTGGTACAAAAGTAAATATTTATTTAGAATGTACAAGAAATCATAAAATGCTGGAGCCTTAGAGATTCAAGTTCCTTTCTCTGAGGTCTCTTGAACAACAGAAATGCTTACATAGAAATGCTTCCTGACTGCAACCGGCTTCCTCTCTCCACTGAGAACACTCTACAACTCCCAGCATCTCTTAGGAGCCCATGACAGTGTGGAACCCTGAACTTAAGCTTCATTAGCCTCAAGGTAACCCCACCTCTAGGAAAACTTTCTCAGGCTCCAGACTCAAAGGATCCCAGCAGAACAGACTGAATCAGTCTAGAAGTGGAGTTACCAAGGTAGTTCAGAGATGCCCTGTGGATAAGGAGGCAGTGCTGCAGCAGAGAATTCAGCAGTGCAGCCAGGAAATCAAATATGTGCATTATATCTAAAGAGGGATATAAACAGCATAATGGGAGAGTAAAAAAATAAAATAAAATCCAGTGGTCAGGGCAATTGTGAAGGATGGGATGAGGTACAGATTAGGGGCAGCATTCAGACCTGAGTCTGCCAACAGAGGCTTTGTGCAAGATGCCTCTTTTACACAGTAGTACATAACCTTTATTTCCCTCTAAAGTGTTTGAGATACAGGACTTCTGGAATCAAATACTGATATAATGTAGTCACTGAGCTTTTGTCCAAAGCCATTCATATAACATTAAAACAGCGGTTTTTTCATGTGTCCTATAAACATGCATTTGTAATTGCTATAACAGCACAACCTATGGTATTGCTTTTTTTTACTGCTCTTTCTCTTTGTTTATTAAGACAACCAACACTTGAAGTTTATGCTACCAGAAATAATTACTGGGACTTCCTTGGTTGCACAGTGGTTAAGAATCTGCCTGCCAATGCAGGGGAAACGGGTTCGAGCCCTGGTCCGGGAAGATCCCACATGCCACGGAGCAACTAAGCCCGTGAGCCACAACTACTGCGCCCACATGCCACAACTACTGAAGCCCATGCACCTAGAGCCCATGCTCTGCAACAAGAGAAGCCTGTGCACCACAACAAAGAGTAGCCCCCGCTTGCCGCAACTAGAAAAAGCCCACGCACAGCAACAAAGACCCAATGCAGCCATAAATAAATAAATAAGTTTATTTAAAAAAATAACTACTAAATCTCTGTTAAATTATTTTTATTTCTTTCTTGTCAACCTTACACAGGGAAAATATTCCAAACTAACACTGACTGGGGTAATTTTAGGCCAACATGTCTTCTCCAAACAATACTTTGTATTTTATATTCAGAATAATGCCTGATAATCTGAGGGTAACTCAAAAACTCAAATAAAGGCAATTCCCTCTTTTCTGAGGAATGACTGGGAGATAAAAGTGTGTCTTATATTTGGACAGATAAGGCTATGAAGACATCAGGACATCAGTTATGAAGAGTGTGGTGCTATGAATGGGTAAAGAAGGTGGACCACTTTCTTCCATGGATTCTTCTATTAAGAAGCTGACCAAAGCAGCAGCTATCAGGCCTTGCTTCAGAGGATGCCAGGAGCACAAGTGCAAAGTGGCTGAGTTGTAAGTGTTGAAAAGAAAGGGCCCATAGATGCATTCCATTTTTGGCTTCTCAGCTGGCGGGAGCAGTGTACCACAGTCAACCTCCAGGGTAGCAGACTCCATCATCAGCACTACACAGGCCACGTTTAAGTACCACAGGGTCAACATATGCTTTTCCAAAGCAAAGGCAGAGTGTCCCAGCTATCCCAGGTCTGCTAGCAAGGCCAATGTGAGCCAGGTGAAAACAATATCAGCAGGGATGGGCCCTGGGCCCCTGTCAAATCAGGGAGGAAAATCACTGCCAAGAAAAAGTGGCAGAGCTATAACCTGCTAGAGCCAAAGTGGTGGCCAAGACTCCTGAGGGCAAGAAAAAGGTAACTTAAGAATGAAAAGAGGAATCACGAAGCAGGAGAAATGGGACAAAATCTAGACTGAGTAATTTAAAAGTGGGCTGTGTCCCGGCTGCCCATTCATATAATGCTTAGAATATTCCATCAGTGAGAGGGCAAATTCTTAAAGGAAGTTGGGCTGAGCCAGACACTGCCTCTTTCCTTCCTGTCTGCTCTTAATTAGTCACTGAATAGTTGGTTTTGACTCTTATGCCTATTTGACTCATAATTAGTAGATCTCAAGGTAGCGTCCTGATGTCTGACTCTGTCTGTCTGGCCTGGTCTGTATCTGTTGCTACTTCTATCCTGTACCTAAGTCCTGCTACCTGTCCCTGATTTCCTGGTTCTCCAACCACTGTTAGGCATGTTTCAACCCTAATAGCAAATAGAACAGTGTACCTGTGCTTTGTTTAGAATCCCAGACATTAAACCATGCCACTACTGGCATAGGAGATGCAGCTAACCTTGTCTCAGGCCCGTGGACAAATATGTCAGGCAAATCACCAAGCTCCTAGGATTTTTGATTCAACTAATTTCCAAGGTTTGAATGGGTCTTCAAGCTCTAAGAATTCTAGGGTAATTATTTTTATACAAAATTATCTCCCCAACTTCAGTGTAAGCTTCCTGACAGAAGAACCCATTCTTTATACATCTCCAGACTCCCTTTCCACAGCCAATCCCCTCTCTAATTGAACCAGTGTTCAGTGTTCAATCAATAACCACTGACTGATTCTGAGTCAAGTTGCTCCTTACAATTTTTTTTTCTTCTTTTTTTTTAAACTTCTCTATTGGAGTATAAATGCTTTACAACAGTGTGTTAGTTTCTGCTTTATAACAAAGTGAATCAGCTACACATATACATATATCCCCATATCTCCTCCCTCTTGCGTCTCCCTCCCACCCTCCCTATCCCACCCCTCTAGGTGGTCACAAAGCACAGAGCTGATCTCCCTGTGCTATGTGGTTGCTTCCCACTAGCTATCTATTTTACATTTGGTAGTGTGTATGTCCATGCCACTCTCTTACTTTGTCACAGCTTACCCTTCCCCCTCCCTGCATCCTCAAGTCCATTCTCTACATCTGCGTCTTTATTCCTGTCCTGTCCCTAGGTTCTTCATAATCTTTTTTTTTTTTTTAGATTCCATATATATGTCTTAGCATACGGTATTTGTCTTTCTCTTTCTGACTTACTTCACTCTGTATGACAGACTCTAGGTCCATCCACCTCACTACAAATAACTCAATTTCATTTCCTCTTATGGCTGAGTAATATTCCATTGTATATATGTGCCACATTTTCTTTATCCATTCATCTGTCGATGGACACTTAGGTTGCTTCTGTGTCCTGGTTCTTGTAAGCAGAGCTAAATAGAGCTGCAGTGAACATTGTGGTACATGACTCTCTTTGAATTATGGTCTTCTCAGGGTATATGCCCAGTAGTGGGATTGCTGGGTGGTATGGTAGTTCTATTTTTAGTTTTTTGAGGAACCTCCATACTGTTCTCCATAGTGGGTGTATCAATTTACATTACCACCAACAGTGCAAGAGGGTTCCTTTTTCTCCACACCCTCTCCAGAATTTATTGTTTGTAGAATTTTTGATGATGGCCATTCTGACCGGTGTGAGGTGATACCTCATTGTAGTTTTGATTTGCATTTCTCTAATGAGTAGTGATGTTGAGCATCCTTTCATGTGTTTGTTGGCAATCTGTATATCTTCTTTGGAGAAATGTCTATTTAGGTCTTCTGCCCATTTTTGGATTGCTCCTTACAATTTTATTATACTACTAAAATTAAATTTTTTGCCATGTGAGGTACCTTTTATATGAAATATAAATCTAAAATAGAACACAAAATAGGATTAGGTCTGAACCATATTTTTTGCTCTGCCCAGTGATTTATTCATAAAATCATGCAATATTTTATTTTGGTTGCAAGAAGAAAACTGCTATAAAGGTGAAATCATTTAAATATAAATACCACAATAAAAATCTGAATAACAAAAAAATTTCTACTTGAGTTGATGGCCTACTGGCTTGTGGAAATAAGTGACACAACAAAATATAATGAACTTATCCTTGAGACTATTTTGATAACAGCTGACCCAGTTATAAGATGAAAACACATTATTTAAGTCACAACAATGATCTAAAAGTTCTTCCCTAATATTTCCTTTTTTTTTCAGATGAAAGTTCTCTAATCCAATTTCAACTTTCTTCCATTCTGGGACTTCTCTGGTGGAGCAGTGGTTAAGAATCTGCCTGCCAATACAGGGCTCGAGCCCTGTTCTGGGAAGATCCCACGTGCTGTGGAGCAACTAAGCCCGTGCGCCACAACTACTGAGCTTGTGCTCTAGAGCCTGCAAACCACAACTACTGAAGCCCACACACCTAGAGCCCACGAACAGCAACAAAGAGTAGCCCCCGCTTGCCGCAACTAGAGAAAGTCCACGTGCATCAATGAAGTCCCAGCACAGCCAAAAATAAATAAAAACAAATAAATAGATTTATAAAAAAAAAAAAAATTTGTTCCTTTCTGTAGGAAAAGGGGGTGGGGGTGGAAAACTTCTTGACTAAATCCCTCCAAAGGCACTACCAACCCATGTGATATTAGCAGTAATGTTTTGAGAAAGAAAGAGAAATTTACTCTTTCTCTTTCC
>NW_006777677.1:10332-12132 GCF_000442215.2 Lipotes vexillifer
TCTTTCCCTTTAACATCATCTCACATTTCCTTAATTGTTCTAGCAGATATAGAGCAAGACTGACCCTGACAACCTGGAGACAACATCAATTCACAGAGGACTTCTTATCCAAAAGTTGATATATGGGTCAATCTTTGGTACCTAGTTTCTAAAATAATGTTTAAAAGATTATCCAATTCCCAGGCTAGCCTACAGATGTCCCATGTAAATCCATAGTACAACTGAAACAGTAAAACTTCACAATATAAAAATAATGATGTTATCACAAAAGTAACAATATTTTAGTTAATTATGAGAACATCTCTCTAAATTCTCCAGTCTTGCTTTAGGCCACAGATGTTCATCACCTAGGAAGGAGAAGTTAGTGAAGGACAGCACTGCTACCAGAAAGGCCTAAAATATTACAAACTTGCCTGAGAATCATGATATTTTTATTTTTAAAAATTACTAAAAGAAATTAAAAAATAAAAACTCTCCCTATATACCTAAAGGCTGAAGCTTCAGTTTTTTTTTTTTTAAGTAGGAGTAACAAATCACTTTATTAACCTAATCTGGGACAGTTTATAAAATATATTTAGATGTGTGGTACTCCCTTTAATTAGGAAAACTATAAAACCACAATACTCTTTTTAAAAAAATCCTTAGAAAAAATATTGTACTTGGGAGGATTCAAGGTCCTGAAGGAGCAGGATGATAGCTGCCATAGAAGCTGCATGGAGCCCCAGAGAGGATTCCTAGTCATTGTCCAATGGCTTTGATGGTTCTTAAAGATGTTACTGAACTTGAGGGACACTATGTTCCAGCAGAGCAGTCTACCCAGTGTAGTACTGCATGCTAGAGATGATCTGTCCCAGTCAAGCTTATTTCTTTAGCTCTAGTTACCTGTGACCTGGAGTCCTACATTTGAGTCTTATGGGCCATCAGGTCAAACTGGCTAGTGAATAGGGAAGAGGTGAGGGGAAGGGTCTACAGGTAACAGGTAAAGGAGTGCAAATGGAAATGAACAGTTAATGAGAGCCTATTATAGGGTAGATACATTTACATAACATTGTAAAATGGGCATTATAATCTCTTATTTTACAGAGATAAGAATATTTAGGATTAGAGAAGTTAAGAAAATTGCCCAAGGTCAGGCTGATGGTGAGTGATGGAGATGGGATATAAATCCTGGTCTGTGTGACTCAAGTCATGCTTCCAAGTCTCCCAGAGAATTGGGTGCAGCGTCACTATTCTCCAAGCCCCTGAAGACTTCTGCTACCACAACCCCAAGAACAAATGAGCTTTACGAGACTTCCCTGGTGGTCCAGTGGTTAAGAGTCCACGCTCCAAATACAGGGGGCCCAGGTTCGATCCCTGGTCAGGGAATCAGATCCTGCATGCCACAACTAATAGATCCCACATGCCGCAAAGAAGATCCTGCATGCCGCAACTAAGACCCAGCACAGCCAAATAAATAAATAAATATTTTTTTAAAAAAGAACAAATGATCTTTACTACAACACTTTTTCAGAGTATGACAAAATACATATATAAAGTAGGCACTATAGACCAACAGAAAATTATTTACTTAGATAATATAAGTAAGAAATAGAAGAATCATTTGTTTCCTTTTTTCCCCTCCCATTTTCCTGGTTAATTATAATGATGTTTCTTCTATTTCTGAGCATTTTTTAATGGTATATCACAGTATTCTTTCCTTACATGATTCTTTAAGAGTCTTTTATATATTAAAGCACGGTCTTGGGGCTTCCCTGGTGGCGCAGTGGTTGAGAGTCCGCCTGCCGATGCAGGGGACACGGG
>NW_006777677.1:12334-22077 GCF_000442215.2 Lipotes vexillifer
AAAAAAAAAAAAAAAAAAAAAGAATATTTTATCTTTCAATAATCCACCACTAAATTCTAGTTTTGTTTTAAGTCAATAACCATCATTCTACCCACCATCTATTTTTATCCTAAAAATTTAAAGATCTAACTCACATCAAATAGAAAATCAACTGTGAGAAACTGTAGCTCCATATTCAGTTACATTTTAAGTATGAGCTATTATAATGCAGCTTTCAGATTTCAAATTCTGATTCAGACATTAATCACTATGATTAAAAAAAAAACAGCACTGGAAAGGAGGTGTTTGGTAAAAATCAAGACTATGAATCTAGCTGGGTACAGATAAGAGTCCAGATATCTACTCATCAAATAGAAGAATTCTAGTGTGGAAAATTGGCATACCTAAATTCCAATCATTTTTATCACTAATTAGCTAGATTACCATGGGTCAGCCAGTTAACCTCTCTGGCCCTCAATTTTCTCATCTGTTAAAGTGTTTTAGATTAGATGATCACTAAGGTTCCTTCCAACTACTTAAAAAAAGAAAATGTGACCATGACCTGTTTATGTAACTTGAAAAACATTTGTGAGAGATTTGCTTACAGAAAAAAGTAAATAAAAAGTATTCTTATCAAAAGCACCAAAATGACAAAACAAGCTATTTTTTTTAAAGGGAGCACTTTATATAAAAACAAGAAAGCTAAAAGCAAATTGGTATATTTAACACATTTATTTCATGGAATGATCATATTTCTTATGGAAAATTTAGCTTAAATTTACAAAGAACTCAAATCTAAATTTGTTTTGAACTACAATCTACTCTGCCATCCTAAAATACCTCGTTCAGGCTCATCTAGGAATTAATGTGTCATAGCTATATAAAATGTCATAATTTACAAAATAGATGCATTCCTGAAGAGTTGTTGAGGGAACCACCACTAAGTTGAGTGGGGAGGGGACTCAATCACAAACCCTTAAAGTCGAGAGATCTAATCCAATTTCCCAGCTAATACAAAACACTCATGACAGATATACTCAACCAACAAAAGAAAGCTCGAATCATTCCAATGCTTATCACACATTCAGATACAAATTGTGGAATAATTTGTACAATAATAATAATAGTAATATAAAATAAAAGCATGGAAGAAAATTGTCACAAGAATCTTTTCTATTTTTTTCTTTTGCTATACGTGAAATTGGTTTACTTTTGACTTACTTTATTACTCATACTTCATAACTTAAGATATGCTTTGTTTTCTGATTTGTCTTTTGTTGCTATGTGAACCGCTATTTGTAAGACATCCTCCTTTTAAAAATATGAATAAGCACCTATTAAATCACAAGGATTTAACTTGAGACTACAGAAATATATTTGAGCTTTTAGAAAAATAAAAAGGATTATATTTGTAGCATAATTTTTTTTAACTGATATGTTTTCTGTAAAGAAAGAAAGAAATCAAGCAGTTTCAGTTTCAGGCATAATGGTTGTGTGAAAGTGTCAATAAATAGGTCAGTCAGAAAGTCACATATCAAGGTTTTATTATTAATTCATTGTTTGAACTTATCCAAGCTGCTTAACTTTTTCATGCCTCTGTTAGCTCATCTTACGATGGTTATAAACAGGGAATTTTAGAGCTAGGAGGGACTCTAGAGATTATCTTGTCCAATGTCCTTATTTTACAGATAAAGGAACTGTAACTCCAAAATCAAATGATTTGCCAATGATTTGCCTCTGTAAAATATGGATAATAAAAATAACTTTGATTTATAGAGGTTTCTTTCTGAAGAGGAAATGAAATCACGGATTTTCTAAAAAGCATTAAATAATTAAATAGTAGTATTGTATTGAAAAAAGTTACTTTAAAGAGAAGCTTGTCATATCATGCAAGTCAAAATTAAAATTTCTCTCAATAAGCCTATCATGTCTACTCTTCTAACCAGGTGCTAGGAAAATATTTGTCTATTTCTGAGGTCACCACATTCCAAAATGACCTGAACAAGTAATTTTAAAATATATTTTCCATATGTTTACATGTCATAAGCTGAGTTAAGTGGCTTTTTGCAAATTAAAGGGAAATTTCTCACCAGTAAAATTAAGCATGAAAACACTGGGTCAAAGTACAACTTAAAAGATGTTAATGACTAAAAATAAGGGCTAGAAAGTGAGCAGAAATCACATCTGTTGTTTGAATATATTAATTAAATTTCTACATTTTAGTGACCTGTACCTTGCTCCTGTTAAGTAGACCTGCCACCTACAAAGCTGAAGAAAAAACAATAAATGTACTGTCATAAGTGACTTTTCCTAGCGAAAACTAAACAATGCAGCAGCTTTTAGCTATAACTAAGTTTAGCAAAGGATTTTGAGAAGGATTAAGGATGGAGAAAGAATAGAGATGAAGGTGATACAGATATAGATTGGAAGTAGGTTTGAGGATAGAGGGGGGTAAAAAAAACACGTAAAACAATCTAATTCCCATCTCATCAACTTCAGCACTTTCTGACTTCCTAAACTACATAATTACTTCAGAAGTACCCAAAAGACATCTAAGAAACCTGAAATCACTAAATTGCAAAGAAACAGAAAAACAGACTGAAGTTTATGCATCTCATTAAAAGACCGTTAAATGAGCAGCTGTTTCTCCATTCTCATTTATGCACACTGGTCATGATATGCAGGCTTGTTCACAATAATCTTGTACCCTGATGAACAAGTGAATGTGGTACTATATCTAGTTGTTCTTTCCTCAACAGGTATCTTCATATTCATCTTAATATTTCAGATCACACATTAATATGCATGCCTAAAACCAGAAGATAAATAAGTGGACACACAGAATCATCATTACAGAATTTAACCTTAACTTAGAAATTAATACCAACATTTACATGTGCCACGCGCTGTTCTAGACACTGGGAATACAGCAATGAACAAGATACCTGAAGCTCCTGTCTCCATGAAACGGGGATAGGAGGACAATAAACAAACCAATTAGTATATCACCTGTAATCTTGATGAAAGTTATCTTTCTAGACCTCAGTTTGCTGTCTATAAAACTGGAAAACTAATATTACTTAAGTATCATCATACCCTTCTCAAACAAAAATTACCCCCAAAACCTGTAAATAAATAGATCTTGTGCCCTAATTCTCCCTAACATATCCCTGCCTCCAGTGGCACGTGCATAATAACAGAATGCAGGCCAGAGTAGGAAGTAAGCAATGCCATGAAGTACAAGGAAACTAACTGTATCATGGTGAGGCTCAATACAAACCTGTGTTCTATACAGAAACTAACTCTAGTTAGTAAGCTATGGTTTCTCAGATAAGATAATAATGATACATACATGCTATTCTGGAACATATTTTCTCTTAGCTGTGTACTGATGTCCAGATAAGTCATTTTTAATTTAAATATCATGGCTGTCCATTTAAAAACCTTTGTTATCAACTAGACTCTTGTTAATCAGATTATGAATTTCAAGTCACATTTAACATGAGAATTCTTTTTTTTCTCTTCCAGTGAAGAAATAGTTTTATTTAATATGAGTACATACTTTTGCAAAATTGCATCAAAATAGGCATATGGTATGAGGTTTGATTCTTGTATTTAAAACAGCAAACTAGTTATGAATGAACAAATAAAACTAAAGGTTGAAGTTCTGACCAAACTACTTCGGCATCAGAAAGCAAGACTATCTGGATGTAAGAAATTAACTTCTTGAATCAGGTATAGTCTCAGTAATTCTGAAATATTAACATATAGGACAATAAGTCAGAGTAAAGAAATATATGCAGATACCCAACATAAAATGTAAGTTGATCTCGTGGCCTGAATCAATCCGTTGGTATCTCTCCCCTCTCTCTCAATTCCCCAATCAATGAAAAAATAAAAATAGGGGGGAAGAAAGACCAACAGTGAGCAAACTAAGACTAAAACTTGAGCACAAACCAAAAAACTGGAAGAAATGTGTACTAACAATAGAGCCAAACTGCTGTCCTCCTATTTAAATAGTAGTCTTGTTCACTTTTATATCTTGAGGCTAAGTATAGTACCCAGGTATGTATATACCCAATAAATGTCTCATTTTGTTGAAAAACATAGACAATCAAAAGAGACCTTCCACATCCTCCTACCACCAAAGTTACTAACCTTCTGTCACCACAGCCCACATTCTTTCCATATAATGTACCGCCTTTCCATAACAGTTACCCCATCCCCACTGTCCCATTCCTCTTCCAACATCCTCCAAAAGAAGAAGAGACATAGACATTTCTTACACAGACTTGATGAAAGCTCAGAACATAACATTTTCATGGTTTTGCAAAGATGACCTACACAAGTGATCTATGAAGAAAACTTGAGGATGACTGGTTAGCATTCCTCAGTTAGGCTCTTTCAATCAGCAATCATCTTAGGCTTGTGCTAGATATTTGGCCAAACATTATAACATAAATTCAGCAGCAAATATCTATGAAACAAAAAGTCATGTTTTGAAATTTGATGCTCAAATGCAAAAATGTTCTGTTGTAAAAATAAAAGCCTGACTGCTATTCTCACCTTCATGGAGGGCTACTCCTCCCCCATTAGCAGTGTGGGCCAGGGAAGTTCCTATACGCAGGATCAACACATCTCTCAAAGATTGGATCTGGATGCATTTAAACTGCCAAATAATTTTGGCAACAAAGTTCTGCACGTGAAATTTTCATCAATACTCCCAATTTTGTTCTCTGCTTTTTATAACAACTGAAATCACTGAAATTTGTCATCTGACATAG
The DNA here is from genome assembly GCF_000442215.2 of Lipotes vexillifer. Lineage (NCBI taxonomy): Eukaryota > Metazoa > Chordata > Mammalia > Artiodactyla > Lipotidae > Lipotes > Lipotes vexillifer. The sequence goes on from NW_006777677.1 coordinate 17,098, forward strand.
CCATTCACAGAAACATGAAGCACCTAAAATCAATACTGATAGTTATTGGATGTTTGTTGGCCCTGGGTTTCACACTAGGAGGTGCTATAGTCATCGTCACCATAGGAGAAGTAGAGGCCTACTGATGGCCATTAAACTGAAGGAAATGGGCTTCCCTGGTGGCGCAGTGGTTGAGAGTCTGCCTGCCGATGCAGGGGACACAGGTTTGTGCCCCAGTCCGGGAAGATCCCACATGCCGTGGAGAGGCTGGGCCCGTGAGCCACGGCCGCTGAGCCTGCGCGTTTGGAGCCTGTGCTCTGCAATAGGAGAGGCCACAACAGTGAGAGGCCCGCGTACCGCAAAAAAAAAAAAAAACTGAAGGAAAAACCAACGACCCATGAAGCTACAAGTAAGGCGTCTAGGTCTTTCAAGAACTACTTACTCATTCTAATTTATTTTTTTAACATATATACTCAATTTCACAGGTTCTGTCCATCTTTAAAAACCATTATGAGTTTAGTTAAGTAAGAAACTTCCTGAGATACAGATGATTCAGCAGTATTATCTTTACCTAAAGGCCTATGTATAACATGTTATGCTCCGATATAGTTAGAAAAGATTTTTACAAGATACCCTCAACTCTGTATTTTGAAAACATAGGACTTCTGTCCTTTTCCCCAAAAACTAACTGTGGCAACAATTCAATTTCATTTTGGGTAATTATAGCATGACTAAATAAATTTTCTAATATGTTTCTGTTAAAAAAATTTTAAGAAACTATTTTCCCAAGAATATACAACAGGGAAAGAACAGTCTCTTCAATAAAAGGTGTTGGGAAAACTGGACAGCCACATACACAAGAATTAACCTGGATCCCTACCTTATACCATATACAAACATCAACTCAAACTGGATTAAAAAGTTGAAAGAGACCTGAAAGTAGAACTCTTAGAAGAAAATGGAGGTAAGCTCCTTGACATTGGTCTTGGCAATGACTTTCTGGATTTAACACCAAAAGCAAAGGAAACAAAAGCAAAAATAAACAAGTGGGACCGCATCAAACTAAAAAGCTACTGCACAGCAAAGGAAGCAATTAACAAAGTGAAAATGCAACCTATTGAATGGGAGAAAAAATTTGCTAATCACATATCTGATAAGGGGTTACTATTCAAAATATATAATGAATTCATACAACTCAACAGCAAAAAATCAAACAATCTGATTTTAAAAGAAGCAGAGGAGCCAAAGAGACATTTTTCCAAAGAAGACACATAAATGGCCAACAGGTACATAAAATGGTGCTCAATATCACTCACTAGTCTAGTCATCAGAGAAATGCAAATCAAAAACACAATGAGATACCACCTTCACACCTGTTAGAATGGCTATCATTAAAAATACAATGAGATAACAAGTGTTGGTGAGGGTGTGCAGAAAGAGAACTTTCTGCACTGTTAGTGTGAATGTAAACTGGTGAGCCCACTATGGAACACAGCATGGATGTTCCTCAAGAAATTAAAAACAGAACTACCATATGATCCAGTAATCCCACTTCTGGGCATATTTCCAAAGAAAATGAAAACAGGATATTCAAGAGAATATCTGCACTCCCATGTTTATTGCAGCATTATTCATAATAGAGAAGATTCTGAAACAACCTAAGTGTCTGTCAATGGAAGAACGGATAAAGAAGATGTGATACACACACACACACACACACACACACACACACACACATACCAGAATATTTGGCCATAAGAAAGAAGAAAATCCTACCATTTATGACAACATGGATGGACCTTAAGGACATTAAGCTAAGTGAACAGAAAGTAGACCTGAAACTGTAAAACTCCTAGAAGAAAACAGGGCAAGGTCCTTGACATCAGTCTTAGCAATGATTTTTTGGATTTGACACCAAAAGTGAAGGAAATAAAAGCAAAAATAAACAAATGGGATTACATCAAACTAAAAAGCTTCTGCTTAGCAAAGGAAACCATCAACAAAATGAAAAGGCAACCTATGGAATGGGAAACAGTATTTGCAAGCCCCATACCCAATAAGAGGTTAATATCCAAAATATGTAAGGAATTTATATAATTCAATAACCCAATTAAAAAATAGGAAAAGTACTTGAATAGACACTCTTCCAAAGAAGACATACTAAAGGCCAACAGGTATATGTGTAGGTGCTCAACATCACAAATCATCAGGGAAATGCAAATCAAAACTACAATGAGATATCACCTCACATCTGTTAGAATGGCTATTATCAAAGAGATAAGAGATAAATGGTGGCAAGGATGTGGAGAATAGGGAAAACTTGCATACTACTGGTGGGAATATAAATTGGTACAGCCATTATGGAAAACAGTATGGATGCTCCTCAAACAATTAAAAATAGAACTACCATATAATCCAGAAATCCCACCTCTAGGTATATATCTAAAGGAAACAAAATCACTAGCTCATATATCTGTACTCCCATATTCACTGCAGGACTATTCACAACATCCAAGGTACGAAAACTACCTAAGTGCCTTAGATGGATAAAGATATGGTACATATATACAATGGAATATCATTCAGCCTTAAAAGAGAAGGAAACCCTGCCATTTGCAACAACCTGGATGAACATGGAGGGCATTATGCTCTAAGTGAAATAAGCCAGACAGAGACAGACAAATACTGCATGGTACCACTTATATGTGGAATCTAAAAAGGAAGTTGAACTCACAAACAGAGTAGACTGGTGGTTGCCAGGGGTTGAGGCGGTAGAAGAAATAGGGAGAGGGTGGTAAAAAGGTACAAATTTTCAGTTATAAGATGAATAAGGTCTGAGTATCTAACGTATAACATGGTGACTAGCATTGGTAATAGAATTTGCTAAGAGAGTAGAACTTAAGTGTTCACACCAACAAATTTTAAAAGTAAAAAAAAAAAAAAAGGAAATATTTGAGGTGGTGAATGTGCTAATCAACTCAATGGTGGGAATCCTTTCAAATCATCATGTTATACAGTTGAAATATATTTTAATATTATTTATCAATATGCCTCGATACAGCTGAAAATAAAGAAATATCCAGGATTCAGTAAAAACATGGATGGATCTCACAGCACTATGTTGAGAGAAAAACATAAGACATAAAAGATTCTATTACATGAAGTTTAAGGATAAGCAAAACTTATAAATACTTAAAGAAGTCATGTCTAGAGTAGATCTTAAGCATTCTCATCACATACACCAAAAAACTCATGGGTATGTGAGATGATGAATGCGTTAATTAACCTGACTGTGGTAAGCATTTCAAAGCATACACATGTCACATCATCACATTGTACACTTTAAATACATATAGTTCTATACGTCAATTATACCTCAAAAAAGCTGAAAAATACACATGCATGTATAAATAAATATCAATCAATCATATACTGGTTACCTCAGAGAGTGAGGACTGAGTGGGAAGGAACAAGAGGGAACCTCCTGGATATTAAAAATGTTCTAGATCTTGATCTGGGTAGCAATTATGAAGGCATGTATAATATATTAAGATTAGTGCACCTTATGTACTTTCTTGTGAAGTAAATAGTTTTAAAAATATTTTTAGGGCTTCTCTGGTGGCACAGTGGTTGAGAGTCCACCTGCTGATGCAGGGGACACGGGTTCGTGCCCCGTTCCGGGAAGATCCCACATTCCGCAGAGCGGCTGGGCCCGTGAGCCATGGCCGCTGAGCCTGCGCGTCTGGAGCCTGTGCTCCGCAATGGGAGAGGTCATAACAGTGAGAGGCCCGCGTACCGCAAAATATATATATATATATATTTTTTTAAAGTTACGGTGGTGGAAAAAAGGCAAAAAAAAGTCAAGAAAAATCTGGAGTGAAAAGTAACATCACAAATGGTTGCCCAGACCCTTGGGAAGCAATTTGGCTTTGTAATATAAACTCTGCAATACACAGAAGATATTCTTTCATACAAATATTTATAATCGGGGGGAAACTAAAACACTGAATTTCTAACAATGGGGAAAAGTTGGGAAGACTGAGTTATATATACTCACTCTGGAGTATATAGCTATTGAAAGGAGTTACCTTTGAGCGTATATTTTATGTGTCACTGTAGCAGTTTGTGAAGCATGCTTCAGATATTTATCACACAAGTGAAATATAAACAAACACTGTGCCTTTCTGACTGTCCAAGATTATGAATGTATATCTACCTTGATTTTTAAAACCAGGGGAGCAGTTCTGCTTCTCAGTTATAAGATTAGTGGGAGACATCTAAGCAACAGACACAGAAGAGAGAGATACTGTTCCCCTGGACTCTTCTGCTATTTGAACCATACATTCAAATGTCTTTAGTCCCTGGTCCAGATATCACTTGTGAAACCAAACAAGGTAGGAATGATAGCATCTAATCCATAATTTTCCTATTGCTTGAAGCAGCTAATAGCTGCCTTTGCCACATTCTTCCTGGTTTGCTATCAGTTGAAAAAATATATATATCCATTTTGCATGGAAACTTACTAGATCTACAGGAATAACAAAAATGACACAAAGATATTGGCCTAGAGCAGTGTTTCGCAACCAGGTACAATTTTGACATCATCCTCAACCCAGGACGTTGGCAATGTCTAGAGAAATTTAAATTGTCACAAGTGGGGCTGCTATGGGCACCTAGTGGATAAAAGCCAGATATGCTCCTAAACATCTTCCAGTGCATAGGACAGCCCCTTTTCCCCTCCCAACAAAGGATTATCCAGTCTAAAAATGTCAAAAGTTAAGTTGAAAACTTTGATGTAGAGCTGCCATGACAGGAACTATAAAACTTTATGTCATCAGAACATCCCTGATTTATCTTTTTAGCTATAATCTGGAGGTCAAAGGCCAGATCCACAGAGACTATATAGCATTCATGGAAGAGGGGTAGTTAGCAGAAGCCTGAGTATGTACAGAACCACTTACTGGAATCTTATCTGTGACTGAGGTATACAGTATTCCTGCT
>NW_006777677.1:22145-34494 GCF_000442215.2 Lipotes vexillifer
TTCCTGCTGCAACATTTCATATCTTTGATTATAAATAATACAGAACATCTATTTAAAATGAGGTAGCCAAAGCAATACTCAGAGGAACATTTATAGACAAGTATATTTATGATTCAAAAGAAGATTCAACTAAAAAATTAGAAAATAATAATAAACCCTGAGAAACTAGAAGTGGAAAGTAATTTAAAAATGAAGACATTTATGCTATACAAAACCAAAATGCTGAAAACAACTTTGACAATAAATCACTACAGAGATATTATAAGGGAAGAAAATTACAGACCAACATCCCTCGTGAACACAGATTAAAATAAACCTCTTAAACTATTAGAAAAACAAATCCATCAAAATATAAAAATAATAAAACATCATGACAGAGGGATTTAATCTCATGAATACATAGTAGATCTAATTTATAAAAACTAATGTAATTTATCACATTAGCAGAATAAAAGAGAAAAACTGTATGATCATCTCAACATATACAGAAAAAGCATTAGGCAAAATTCAATACCCATTCATAGTAACAATTCTCAGCAAAGTAGAAACAGAACAATATGAAGCTAAGAGATGGTATCCATAAAAAAACTACAGCTTACTTACTTAATGCATTTACTTAATGATGAAATATTAAATGCTTTTCCAAAAATGTCAGGAACAAGATGAAGAAATCCATTCTCTCCACTTCTACACTGTACTACTGAAAAAGTTAGTCAGTGTAGTAAGGCAAGAAATAAAAGGCATAAATATTAAAACTGAAAGCTTCTTTATTCCTAGACGACATGATTACATATGCATAAAACCCAATGGAATCTAGAAAAATTGCTATAATAAATGATCTTAGGAAGAGAGCAAGATACTAGGTCAATATAAAAAACTCAGTTGGGACTTCCCTGGCGGTCCAGTGGTTAAGACTTCACCTTCCAATGCAGAGGGTGCAGGTTCGATCTCTGGTCGGGGAGCAGATCCCACAGGCCTCATGGCCAAAAAACCGAAACATAAAGCAGAAGCAACATTCTAACAAATTTAATAAAGACTTTAAAAGTGGTCCACATCAAAAAAATCTTTAAAAACAACCTCAATTATATTTCCATATACTAGCAATACACAATTCAAAATGAAATTAAAAACAAAACAAAAAGATATCTAGAAATAAGCCTAACAAAGATGTGCAAGCTTATTACACTCCAAAATACTATTGCAAGAAATTTCAAAAGACCTAAATAAATGGAAAGATATATAGTGTTCATGGATCAGAAGACTCAATATTGCTAAGATGGCAATTCTCTCCAAATTGAGCTATCAATTCCATATCTCCCTAGCAAAATTCCAGCAAACATTTTGAAGAAATTGACAGGCTGATTCTAAAATTTCTATGGAAATGCAGACAATCTAAAATTCCCAAAACAATCCTTTAAAAGGAAAACAAATCCAGAAGCCTTACCCCACAGCTATCAAGACTATGTAGTATTGGTATGAGGCAGGTAACAGAATACAGAATCTGAAAACAGACTCCCCTACACCCACACACACAAATATCTATCTACCTATCTATCTACCTCTCTATCTATCTATCTATACATACATACATACCTACATGTACATATACATGTATTTTTCTTTCAACCAAGACTTCAAGTCAATTAAATTAAGCAAAGTGTCTTCTTACATTTAGTGCTACAAAACTGGACAAATGTACAGAAAAAAAAAAAAGCTGAACTTCTTTCTCACACCATACACAAAAATTAATCTGAGATGAAGCACAGGCCTAAACATAAAAGCCAGAACCAAAATTAAAAAAAGAATCTGTCTGTCAAAAGGTACCATTTAGAAATGACTGGCAAGCCTGAGAAAATATTTTTCTCTCTCTTTACCTCTCCCCTCTCGCATTCTTGCATGCACACATACACTCTCTATCTTGCTAGCTCTCAATAGGTAGGTAAATAGGCAGATAGATGAAATTACATCAAATTATATAATAAATATATGACTGATATACAGAATATTAAAAACTCTTACAAATCAACAAAAAAACAATCATTTAAAAATGAGCAAAAGACTGAATAGACTCTTCACAAAAGAAGATATTCTGATAGCTAACAACCATAGGGAAAGGTGCTAACATTTTTTGGTCATCAGAGAAATGCAAACTTAAAACACAGTAAGATACCACCACACTCTTAACAGCATGGCTAAAATCAAAAAGAATGATAGCACCAAATGTTGGCAAGAATACAGGGCAAATGGTATTTTCATACACTGCTGGTGGGAGCATAAATCACTTTGGAGAACTCTTTGGTAGTTTCTTATAAAGTTAAATGTACACCTAATCTTTAACTCAGCAATTCCATTCCTAGGCATTAACACATACAAAAATATATGTTTTATATGTTCATCACAGCAACTTTATTCATAATAGCCAAAAAGAAAACCCCAAAAAACAAAAAGAGAGACAAACCAACTGCCCCTCAACATAGAGTAAATAAATTGTGGCATATTCATATGATTAAATACTATTCAGCAAAAAAAAAAGAAAAGAACAAATTACTAACATGCAACACTGATAAATCTCAAAAACTTTATGTTGAATAAAGGCAAAACTATTCTATGATTTCAAAAATTTATAAAGTGGTTGCCTGTGGCAACCACTGATTGAAAAGGGGCACAAGGGAAGTTTCTGTTGCAATGGAAATGCTCTTTATCTTGTTTTGCATATTAGATAGAATACATGGGTGTACCCAAAATCAAAACCTCACCAAAATATCCACTTATCATCCTTGTATCTTATTATATGTAAGTTATGCCTTATTAAAACAAAGAAAAATAACCAATAAACTCAATCAACAAAACCAAAAGCTTTTTTTTCTCAAAAAAGACCAATAAGACAACATTTTGACAAGTCTCACTAAGAATAAGAAAAGAGATTTGATATTTTAAGAGATTACTAAGCACAACATCATACCAATAAAATTTTCAAAGTAGATGAAATGGATCATTTTGTAAGAACTATAAATTAACAAAAATGACACAAGAAATAGAAAAAATGAATGAATAAATAACACAAGAAAATGGAAAATCGTCAAAGACCAGCTCATATCCCAAAAAGCATTTGGTCCAGATAGTTTCGAGGAAGAGTTCTTCCAATGTGGAGATTAATACACACACAAAAAAAGAAAACTAGTGTAATCCTACATTTTAAAACTAGTGTACTTCATATAGCAGTGCATTCAAGGAATATGATCCCAGAAATGCAAAATTTGTTGAACACCAAAAGACCTATTAATACAGTTCATTAAATTAAGTGAATAAAGAAAAAAATGTTTAAAAATCATTACCACAAGTGCCAAAAGAAGGAACTGATAAAATTTAATTCTGTCTTCAATATTTTTGGAATTTGGAATATAATTTTTTTTTTTTTTGCAGTATGTGGGCCTCTCACTGTTGTGGCCTCTCCCTTTGCAGAGCACAGGCTCTGGATGCGCAGGCTCAGTGGCCATGGCTCACAGGCCTAGCTGCTCCACAGCATGTGGGATCTTCCCAGACTGGGGCATGAACCCGTGTCCCCTGCATCGGCAGGCGGACTCTCAACCACTGCGCCACCAGGGAAGTTGTGGAATATAATTTTATAAGTCTGTTTTTATTGTCTGTTGTACCTGCTGGTTCTTAATCATGGTATCTTTATTTTTTTGTAAATAACTTTATTGAGGTATAATTTACATACCATGAAATTCACCCATTTTACATGTACAATTCAATGAATTTTTGAAGTGAAGTATAATTGACATATATTATATTAGTTTCAGGTGTACAACATAATGAGTCATTTGTTTGCATTGCAAAATGATAACCACAATACGTTAATTTACCATCTGCCACCATACAAAGTTACAAAAAATGTTTTCTCTTATGATGAGAACTTTTAAGATTTATTTTCTTACTTTCAAATTTGCAATACAATATTAGTAATTATAGTTTCCATGCTATAAACTACATCCACATGACTTACGTATTTTACACTTGGAAGGTTGTACCTCTTGATCCCCTTCACCCATTTCACATACCACCCAACACTCTTCTGCTCTGATAACCACCAGTCTGTTCTCTGTAACTATGAGAACTTTTGTTTTGTTTTGTTTGTTCCTTTGTTTTGTTTTTTAGATTCCACACGTAAGTGAAATCATATGGTATTTGTCTTTCTCTGATTCTTATTTCACTTAGCATAATATCCTCAAGGTCCATCCATGTTGTTATATATGGCAAGATTTCATTGTTTTTTTATGGCTGAGTAGTACTCCATTGTGCAAATATACCATATCTTCTTTATCCACTTATCCACTGAGGGACACTTAGGTTGTTCACATATCTTGGTTATTGTAAATAATGCTGCCGTGAACATCAGGGCACATGTATCATTTCAAATTTGTGTTTTCATTTTCTTCAGATAAATACCCAAAAGTGGAATTGCTAAATTGTATCATAGTTCTATTTTGAAATTTTAAAGGAATCTTCATACTGTTTTCCATGGTGACTGTGCCACTTTACATCTCCAAGAACACAGCACAAGAGTTCCCTTTTCTCCACATACTCACCAACACTTGTTATTTCTTGTCTTTTTTTTTTTTTTTTTTTTTTTTTTTTTTTTTTTTTTTGCAGTACGCAGGCCTCTCACTTTTGTGGCCTCTCCTGTTGCAGAGCACAGCAGGCTCAGCGGCCATGGCTCACGGGCCCAGCCGCTCCGTGGCATGTGGGATCTCCCCGGATCGGAGCACGAACCCGTGTCCCCTGCATTGGCAGGTGGACTCTCAACAACTGTGCCACCAGGGAAGCCCTCTTATCTTTTTTATAACAGCCATTCTGACAGGTGTGAGGTGATATTTCACTGTGGTTTTGATTTGCACTTCCCTAGTGATTAGTGATGTTGAGTATATTTTCATGTAGCTGTTGGCCATCTGTATCTCTTCTTAGGAAAAATGTCTATTCAGATCTTCTGGCCATTTGTAAGTTGGACTATTTGCCTTTTTGTTATTGAGTGGTATGAATTTGTTATATATTTTGGATATTAACCTCTTATGAGATAAATGATTTTCAGATCTTCTGGCCATTTGTAAGTTGGACTGTTTGCCTTTTTGTTATTGAGTGGTATGAATTTCTTATATATTTTGGATATTAACCCCTTATGAGATAAATGATTTACAAATTCAGTAAGTTGCCTTTTCATTTTGTTCATGGTTTCCTTCACTGTGACAAAAACTTTTTAGTTTTTTGGATTTAGTCCCATTTGTTTATTTTTGCTTTTGTTGCCCTTGCCTTGGGAGTCAGATCCAAAAACAAAAAAATAAAAAAACAAAAAATACTGCCAAGGAGTCAAGGAGCTTATCACCAATGTTTTCTCCTTGGATTTTTATGGTTTCAGGTCTTAGGTTCAAGTCTTCAATCCATTTTGAGATAATTTTTGTATATGGTGAAAAACAGTGGTCCAGTTTCATCCTTTTGCATGTGGCTGTCCAGTTCTGCCAACATCATTTACTAAAGAGACTGTCCTTTTCCCTTTGTATATTCTTGTCTCCTTTGGTATAATATAATTGACACATAGGCTTGGGTTTATTTCTGACCTCTCTAATTTATTCCACTGATCTATGTACCTGTTTTAATGCCAATACCATACTGTTCTAATTACTGTCGTTTTGTAATATAGTTTTAAATCAGGGAAAATGACGCCACCAGCTTTTTTCTTCTTTCTCAAGATTGCTTTGCCTATTCAGCATCTTGTGGTTCCACACATGTTTTAGGACTGCTTGCTTTATTTCTGTGAAAAATGCCACTGGAATTTTGATGGGGATTGATTGCATTGATCTATAGACTGCCTTTGGTAGGACAGACATTTTAACAATATTAATTCTTGCAATCCATGAACACAATTTCTATTTGTGTATTCTTCAATTTCTTTTGTCAAAAAATACTTTTCAGTGTACAGTGTAACCTCCTTGGTTAAATATATTCTTCAGTATTTTTTTAATGCAACTGCAAATGAGATTGGTTTCTTAATTTCTCTAATAGTTTACTGTTAGTGTAAAAAACACAACAGATTTTTGGACATTTTGTATCCTGCAACTTTAATGAATGTGTTTATTAGTTCTAACACTTTTTTTGGTGGTGTCTTTAGGGTTTTCTATATAATAGACAATATTACCTCTTCCTTTCTGAATTGAATGCCTTTTTCCTGCCTAATTGCTCTGGCTAGGATTTCCAGTACTATGTTGAATTAAATTGGAGAGAGTGAATGTTCTTGTATTGTTCCTCATCTTAAAGAAAAAGCTTTTAGCTTTCTCCACTGAGTATGACGTTAGCTGTGGGCTTGTCGTATATGGCCTTTATTATGTTGATATATACCCACTTTGGTGAGAGTTTTTTTAATCATAAATGGATGTTGGATTTTGTCAAATATTTTTTCTGCATCTATTGAGATGATCATATAATTTTCATCTTTTATTTTGTTAATGTTGTGTATCACATTAATTGAACCATCCTGGCATCCCTGGAATAAATCCCACTTGTTCTTGGTGTATGATCCTTTGAATGTATTGTTGAATTTGGTTTGTAAACATTTTGTTAAGGATTTTTGCATCTATGCTCATAGGGATGTTGGCCTATAATTTTCTTTTTATGTGGTGTTCTTGTCTGGTTTTGGTATCAGGGTGCTGCTGGCCTAATAAAATGAATTTGGAAACAATTTCTCCTCAATTTTTTGGAAGAGTTCGAAAGGATAGGTATTATGTCTTCTTTGAATGTTTGCTAGAATTTACCAGTGAAGCTGTCTGCTACTGGGCTTTGTTTGTTGGGAGTTTTTGGATTACTGATTCAATCTGCTTACTAGTAATTGGTCTATTCATGTTTTTTATTTCTTCATGATTCAGTCTTTGAAGATTGTATGTTTCTAGGAATTCATCCGTTTCTTCTAGGTTGTCCAATTTGTTGACACAAATAGTAGTTCATAGTAGTCTCTTATGATGCTTTGTATTTCTTTGGTGTCAGCTGTAAGTTCCCCTCTTTCATTTCTGATTTTATTTACTTGACCCCCTCTCTGTTTTTCTTAGTGAGTTTGGCTAAAGGTTTACCAATTTTGTTTATCTTTTCAAAGAACAAGCTCTTAGTTTCATCCATCTTTACTATTGTCTTTTTAGTCTCTATTTCATTTATTTCCACTCTGATCTTTATTATTTCCTTCCTTCTACTAACTTTGGGTTTCATATGTTGCTCTTTTCTCTCTCCTTGAGGTGTACAGACTATTTAAGATTTTTCTTTCTTCTTGAGGTAGGCATTTATCAATATAGACTTCCCTCTTAGAATTGCTTTTGCTGCATCCCATAGATTTGGGTATGCTGGATTTCCATTTTCAATTAGCCGAAGGCATTTTTGATTTCTCCCTTGATTTCTTTATTGACCCATTGGTTGTTCATTATCATGCTGTTTAACTCCACATATTTGTGGTTTTTCAGTTTTCTTCCTGTAATTAATTTCTAGTTTCATACCATTGTGATCAGAAACAATGCTTGATATGATTTCAATCTTCTGAAATTTACTGAGAATTGATTTGTGGCCTAACATATGAGATCCATCCTGGAGAATGTTCCATATACACTTGAGAAGAATGTATTCTGCTGTTTTGGGATGGAATGTTCTGGGTATATATTAAGTCTATCTAGTGTAAAGTGTCACTTAAGGCTAGTTCCTTACTGATTTTCTGTCTGGGTGATCCATGCACTGATGTAGGTGAGGTACTGAAGTCCCCTACTATTATTATACTACAGTCAATTTCTCCTTTTAGGTGCTAATATTTGCTTTACATATTTAGGGGCTCCTATGTTGGGTGCATAAATATTTACAAATGTTATATCTTCTTGCTGGATTGACTGCTTTATTATTATGTAATACCCATCTCTGCCTTTTATTTAAGTCTTTGTTTTAAAGTCTATTTTGTCTGATATAAGTATAGCTACCCCAGCTCTCTTTTCGTCTCCATTTGCATGAAACATCTTTTTCCACCCCTTCATTTTTAGTCTGTATGTGAGTGAGTCTTTTGCAGGCAACAAATATATGGGTCTTGTTTTTATATTCATTCAGCCACTCTATGCCTTTTGATTGGAGAATTTAGTCCATTTGCATTTAAAGTAATTATTGATAGTTATAGGCTTATTGCCATTTTGTCAATTGTTTTCTGGATGTTTTGTAGTTCCTCTCTGTTCCTTCTTCTCTTGCTTTCTTCCCCTGTGGTTTGATGACTCTGTATAGTGTTTTGCTTAGGTTCCTTTCTCATTATCTTTTGTGTATCTATTATAAGTATTTGCTTTGTGGTTACCATGAGGCATATATATATATAAGTTGACATAAAAGTTTTATATGTATATAAAAAATTGCCAACAAGTTAAATTTGAAGTCATTCTAACACCCTACATTTTTACCCCCCACCCTATGTTTCATGTTTCTTGATGTCACATTTTACATCTTTTTTAATGTGTATCCCTTAACTAATTATTGTAGTTATAGTTATTTTTACTACTTTTGCCTTTTAACCTTTATATTAGCTTTATAAGTTGTTAATCCAATACCTTTAGTATAAATTTATCTTTACCAGTGAGATTTCTATTTTCATATGTTTTCTTGTAACTAATTAGTGCTCTTTTTTTAGCTTAAAGAAGTTTTTATTAACATCTCTTGTAAGGCCAGTTTAGTGGTGATGAACTTCTTTAGCTTTTGTTTCTCTAGAAGGCTCTTTATTTCTCCTTCAAGTCTGAATGACAATCTTGCCAGGCAGAATATTCTTGATTGAAAGTTTTTTTTCTTTCAGCACTTTGCATATAGCATGCCATTCCCTCCTGGCCTGAAAAGTTTCTGTAGAGAAATCTGCTGATAGTCTTACAGGTGTTCCCTTGTACAGGCATACCTCATTTTATTGTGCTTCAGTTTATTGCACTTTACAGATATTGCATTTTTTTACAAACTGAAGGCTTGTGGCAATGCTGCATTGTCAGAGGATGGTTTGCAATTTTTAGCAATAAACTATTAAGGTTTGTATATTTTTTTAGACATAATGCTATTGCACTGTTAATAGACTACAGTATAGTGTAAATGTACCTTCTATATGCACTGGAAAAACAAAATATTTGTGTGACTCACTTTATTGCCATATTCACTTTATTGTGGTGGTCTGGAACTGAACCTGCAATATCTCTAAGGTATGCCTGTAGGTCACAAGTTGTTTTACTCTTGCTGCTTTTAAGAGTCTCTCTTTATCTCTCAATTTTGATATCTTATATTTATATACTTATATTTATAATTATAATATGTCTTGGTGTGGGTCTCTTTGGGTTCATCTTGTTTGGAACTCTCTGGGCTTCCTGGACCTGGATGCCTGTCTCCTTCCCCAGGTTTGTGAAGTTGCAGCCATTATTTCTTCAAATAAGTTTTCTGCCCCTTTCTCTCTTGTCTTCTTTTGGGACCACTATAATGTGAATATTATTCTGCTTGATGTTGTCCCATCAGTCCCTTAATCTATCTTTACTTTATTTTTCTTTTTTCTTTTTCCTACTCTGTTTGGGTGAGTTCAACTGCTCTGTCTACCAGATCACTGAGTCTTTTGCTTCATCTAGTCTGCTTTTGAGCCCCTCTAGTGTATTTTTCAGTTCAGTTATTGTATTCCTCAGCTCTATGACTTCTGTTTGTTTTCTTATATTTTCTATCTCTTAGTGGAAGTTCTTGCTGTGTTCAATAGAATAGATTCTTCTCCTGAGCTTGGTGAGTATCTCTATGACCATTATTTTAACTCTTTATCAGGTAAATTACTTATCACCATTTCATTCAGGTTTCTTTTTTAGAGTTTTATCTTGTTTTTCATTTGGAACATATTCTTCTGTTGCCTCATTTTGCTTGGCTCTCTGTGTTTGTTTCTATATGTTAAGCAAAACAGGTATCTCTCCCAGTCTTGAAGAAGTAGCCTTGTGTAAAAGATGAACCTTATCATTTAACCATGTCATAGCTTTTGGCTGTCTCTTAAGCCTTTGTGATTATTTAAGCAGCCTGATTATTTTCTTAATAAGTACAAGTTGTCAAGGGTGTCAAGAACTGTCTTTCCAATTGTTTCAGACCTATGGGACCCAGAAACACAATCCTCCCTGGCTACCAGATATAGGTGCTCAAGGGATGTCCCTGTGTGAACTGCACATGCCCACTGGATTTGGTGGGGCCACAGGTGTGGCACAGGGGCAGGGCGCTCACCTGGATGGCTTTGGTGGAGCCATGGGAGCAGCACAGAGGTGAAGCACACCCACCTGAACTAGGATAGAGGGTGAGTGCCAGCACTAGCGAGGTAAAGGGAATGCAAATATGGTGCCTGCCAGTGCCTCAGTCCAACAGGTTCTTGCCCCACCAGCAGATACTTTAGGATTAGGAAATGAACCTACTGCACATATGTTCTAGGCACTTCTCAAACTGCTGCTTTTCTGCTGGGTCCCAGGGCAAATGAATCTTTTTGTGAGCCCTTTAAAAGCAGAATCTCCATTCCCTACAGTCTTATGGGCCTCCTGGATGCAAGTTCCATTGGTTTTCAAAGCCTGAGGTTGGGGCACATGACATGGGGCATAAACACCTCACTCCCAGGGAGAAGCTCCATATTTGTGAGATTCCCTTCTGTCTGTGGGTCACCACACAGGGGATGGGGTTTTTGGTGAGACTGCATCTCTGCCTCTCCTACCTGTCTCAATGTGGCTCTTTCATCCTTTGTTGTGGATGAGTTAGTTTTCAGGTCCTTCCCAGAGGAAACTGCTCCATACGTAGTTGTAGATTTGTTGTGTCCATGGAAGGAGATGAATTCAGGATCTTACTATGCCGCCATCTTGAACCCTCTAATCATGATGTGTTTTGTCCTTCTATGCCTGATTATCTTTGTCTGCATGCTGGACAATGTATTTGAAAAAAATTATTTGAAAAAACAAACTGGTGCATTGGATGATGGCATTCACCTCCATAGAGAACTTTTATTTGCTTCTGTTAGAGCTGTCAATCCAAGACCATCTTAATCCAAGGTCTAGACTTAAGATTTCCTGATCAAACAGATGATAGGAAGTAGTGCTACAAGTTTTTAGGGGGGCTAAGTTAGCATGAATTCACTGCTATTCTGAAGGCTCAGCATTTTGTGGTTCCAGCTCATAGTAAGGGACAGACTACTCTTGCCAGACTCCAGGGTTCAATTTAAATCCCTCAGTCTTGTAAGGCATCTGAAAGCAGAACTCAGCTTCAAAGCTGGTAGGCTATGATCAATAAACATCCTTAGAACAAAAGTAGTTTTGAGAGAATGACCTATTTCTGTCAGTTCTGATCTTCTCACACTTCTAAGAATTTGTTTTCCATATTTTATTCAGCTTCTTTAGTTGTCCTTAGCAAAGTGCTGGTCTAAATTACCTAGGCTGCCATTATATAAACACAGTCTTGTTTGTTCTAAATCATTAAAATCTGTAAACTGGGGATAAATGGAAATGTTCTTAACTTGCTGAAAGGATCCACTAAAAATGAAAGGTAAACATCATACTTAACAGTGAAAAAGGAGAGACATTGCCAGTGATATCATACTTGAGACAAGGATGCCTAGTATCACTGTTACTATCTAAAATTCAACTGGTTGTGCTAGACAATGCAATAAGAAAAATAAAACCATTAAGAGATACAAACACTACAAAAGAAAGGACCAACTACCTAGAAATTCTATTAAAAAGCTATTAGAATAAATGATTCTGTTAAGGTGACCAAATACAGAAAAATACACAAAAATCAAGTTCCTAGACAACAATTATTAATTAAATATATATAAGCAAAAAAGGTTCCATTAATGTGGAAATGATAACAGTTTAGGTGTAACTAAAGTAATATGATGTTTTAATCTTTCTGTTCTAATAAACATAAGACACTTGTATTTGGTTGGCCAAAAAGTTCGTTTAGGATTTTCCATTAAGATGTTATGGAAAAACCCAAACGAACTTTTTGGCCAACCCAATACATCTAAATGTAGATTTCTGTGTTATGGATCATTTATAAAAGGCTTTGAACTATTATTAACTCGACCAAAATAAATGTGCTATTTATTTTGTATTTGTTTACTTGCATATTATCTAACTCCCGTACTAGATTATGCAAGAGGGTAGGGACTGTGCCTGTTTCATTCATCATTATATGTTCTGCATGTAGTGTCTGGTATATAAGAGGTAAGATATACATATCTGTTAAATAATTATAAGTGAATGAACTAATTCAATTTCTGATCCTTACACTCCTTAATGCTTTTTTTTTTTTTTTTTTTTTT
>NW_006777677.1:34791-40697 GCF_000442215.2 Lipotes vexillifer
TTTTGCTGTTCGCGGGCCTCTCACTGTTGTGGCCTCTCCCGTTGTGGAGCACAGGCTCCGGACGTGCAGGCTCAGCGGCCATGGCTCACAGGCCCAGCCGCTCCGCGGCACGCGGGATCCTCCCGGACCGGTGCACGAACCCGTGTGCCCTGCATCGGCAGGCGGACTCTCAACCACTGCGCCACCAGGGAAGCCCCTTAATGCTTTTAATTTTGTATAAAGTTCACCTTTTATACAGGTAATCAGTGTCATAAGAGGATACCAAAATCTCAGGTTCAAAATCAGATAACAAATAAATAATAACTTTGGCTTTCAAGTGGTTTTAAAAGCAATTTGAAAATTATCATAGAAGTATCTACTGATAGCAAAAATGACATCTCACAAAAAAGAGGGAGGGACAGAAATCAGCCAGGTTAGTGATTGCAAAGTAATACCATTCAAGGAGGGACAAGGAGAATAAGAACCCCAAATTTTGATCACTAAACAGCTATTCACTTTCTCAACTATAAAACTGTCTTCAGAATCTCATTATAGTTGATGCTTTTGAAAGTTTCTCTGTTCACAGTAATCCTGGATCTGATTTCCTACAGGCTTTGTAAAGACACTTTCATGTTCTAAGGTGGTTCTAACAAAACACTTAATGCATCTACTCAGTAAATACTTTTCAAATAAATCTATCAAAAATTTTATAGCACAACACAGGAAAAGAAGCAAGCCCATTTAAGAGGCTGTCGGTTTCCATTTCGTCACTTGGGTTCATGGGAATTAAATAAATATCAAGTAAAAAGCACCTGAATCTGCTAAAAGTGTGAGTGTTTCAAATGCTGTGACACAAAGTAGTAGAAAATACTAGCTTCAATTTTTCCCTCTATAATATAACAAAACTTGGATTTCTGCTGACAACTTCTTTACTAGGTTTCAGCGCAAAGCAGTTTAGAAATAGACAAGTCAGAGACGCTTTAAAAATAAATTAAGGTTTATAATGGAAATGCTGACAGATGCTCCTTTATAATAATGCCTGGTGAGACAATATTTTACAAATGACTACATCACAATATGTGTGCAAGTGTTGTATATTAAAATGCAACAATGCCTAGCTCATAATTAAATCAGGACCATGAAAAGTTCAGTAGATGTTATAAAATGTGATGTGACAAGAAAATATACTAAGTTAAAATATAATGCAAGCAAGGATTTATTAACATTTGCCATTTAGAAGATTTAAACAAGAGAAAATCTCAGCATAAATACTAATGATAGAAGTCAGAGAAGTACAAACTCAGTACAGCCTAAAAATAGTTGAGTTCCAATGTGACCAGTGTATACTATAGTTACTTAAGAAATCATATCCATTTTTGAGATGATCATATCCCTAGACTAAGACCAAAGTATAAATTTATAAATACATATATAACTCTTTTTTAAAACACCTCTAGTATTCCTTCTTCTAGAATCCATGATCAGCACTCAGCTTTCTGGCTGCTGAAAACCTTTCCTGCTATTACAGGTCATGCTGTCTTTGTTTTTGATAGTTACAAGCCACCATTTCCAGCAACCCCTGCTTTTGAACTCTCCACACCTATACTACAATATATAACGGTGGTCAAAGCAATTTGGGTCCAAAGACCCAGCATAAGCAATTCTACCACTGTCAAAGAAATATGGTAAGCCTTCATTTACTGAGAAGCCAAAACTAAAGAATCAATTTCATGTTTCAAAGCAAAGTAGAAACCCAGGAGCATTACACAGACTTCATTATAAAGCTAAATGCACATATTAACATACACCTCATGATATCAGTGCACCTCATGATATCAGTGCATCTTAAAACAAATACTTTACAATGAATTTTCTTAAATGATACCATTTTCTCTAATTTCATCTAATGAAAATAGTGAATTTGTCTACTTGCATTGGTGTGTCCTACTGAGTTATTCACTAACTCAGTGGCTCTCAACAACGGACACTTTGCTCCCCAAGGGACATCTGGTGATGTCTGGAGACATTTTTCATTGTATTGAGTGAGGAGAGGGGTGTTACTGACATCTGATGAGTGTTCAGCAGCTAGAGATGCTGCTAAAAATCCTACGATGTACAGGATAGCCCCTTCCAAAACAATCACCTGGCCCAAAATATCAACAGTGCCGCTGTTGAGAAACGTTCCACTAACTCTTTTTCTTACCAAGCAGCAGTTCACAGTTTCCCTTATCTTGAATCCAAATAAACACTCAAGGCATCAACCAAAAATCATAACTAAACTTAAGGCAAAGAGGAGGAGTAAGGTATGCAGATGATCTCCAAGAACAACTGACTCATTCATTCATTCAACAAATGACAGTAGTACTGTCAAGTTACAGTCTGATACAGTACCAGGCATTGAGGACACCATGGTGCTAAGACAAGATCTCTCCTTTTATCTAGCTTATGTTCTAGTGATTCTCAGGCTGAAGAAATAGTCAAACTAAATAAAAAACCTTCCATGCCTGACACATTCTGGAAAACTGGTGTAGCTATGCACACAGCTCCCAATGATTCTGTTTTTGGAAATGTCTTCATTTTAATGAGCCAAAATAACCTTCCCTGTAGCTTTCACCCTCTGATCATAGTTCTGCTCTCCTGAGTCATAAAGAACAAATCCCTGTCCCACATGACAGCCCTTTACACATTTAAAGACAGCTCTCATATACCTCTGAATTTTGTCTCCCAAAGGCTAAAACAATTCCTCCAGTGCCTCTTCATAAGACAGTTCTTCATAAGACACGATCCTTAAGATTGGAATTAAGTGAGGAAAAATACTAAGGTTTTGTAAGAATTTAGGCTATTAATTAGTAATTAATAAATTTTCTTGAGTTATCCTTTTTAAACCCACAAAACTGTTTTTAATAAGAAAGAATATAACATTTACTACCCCCTATGTACAATATACTTGACACTTTATATGCATCATCATATTTAATTATCACAACAGTCCAGTGAAGTACATAATACTATCTTTACTTTAGACATGAAAAAAATCAGACTCAGAAAGATTAAAGGAATTTTTCCAAGATCAGATGCTCTTCCTAAGCCCATGCTCTTTTCACTCTACCATGTTACCTAAAAATGGCGCTGGTTTTCACATTTTAATTCAATCACTGAGTTTTCACTATTTCCATAAACCAGTTTTAAAATGAAGCTAAATCTCAGAGTAACTTATGCTTGCATTAAGAAGAAACTTGCTCTAATAAAAAAGCGTTCTAACATCAAGTGCCTTTTTTTTTTTTTTTTTTTTTTTTTTTTTTTTCCTTGCGTTATGCGGCCCTCTCACTGTCGTGGCCTCTCCCATTTGCGGAGCACAGGCTCCGGACGCGCAGGCCCAGCGGCCATGGCTCCCGGGCCCAGCCGCTCCGCGGCATGTGGGATCCTCCCGAAACGGGGCACGAACCCGCGTCTCCTGCATCGGCAGGCGGACTCTCAAGCACTGCGCCACCAGGGAAGCCCTCAAGTGCCTTTTAATAAGAATATACACATTCTTGCCCTACCTACACAATTCTCCACATATATACGTTGAATTCTGTTTGATTAACAAATTCTATGTAATATATGATTTCACAAGTTGCTATCCCTTAAGAAAACAATCTAATTAAGAAAGACAACATTCATTTGAAATCTATATACCTATTAGCTATATTGAAATAATATACAATGCCAAAAATTCTTAAAACTCATTCATGGGAGTCAGGCAGAGATTAGTAACAGACTGGATTTGCCTCTTAATCTCTCTGGGCCTCTGTGTTCTAACCTAAAATTGGAGAAAATAATAAAAACTACCTCACAGGGTTGTTGGAATACTGTAACAGGTTCTGAATTGGTCTCCCTACTTCCACCATTCTCACCCCTTCCTTCCCACTCCACCTACTTCTATTCTGTACACAAGCGGCCAAAGTGATCCCCTTTAAAACAAAAACCATATCATGTCACACCACTGCTCAAAAACCTCCAATAGCTTTTTTGTCATTTTGGAACAAAATCCCAAATCCTTATCAGAGCCTATAAGACCTTGGATGATCCAGTCCCTGACTTCCTTACTTATGTATTCCCTCCACTTTGAATGCTCTTCCCCCAAATGCCTGGATGGCTCAATCTCTTTCCTTCCATTCAAGTCTGCTTTAAATGTCACCTTCTCAGATAAACTTTCCCTAGCCATTCTCTATTTCTTTCCAGTAGCATTGATCACTAACCAATATTATATTATGTTTTTACTTATTTGTTTACTTCTGTCTCTCCCACCAAAAAGTATAACCCATTAGAACAGGGATCTTTGTTTGTTTCACCACTGTATCTCCAGCACCAAGCATGCTGCCTGGCACACTGTAGGTGCTCAATAGTCAATCCATGAGTGAAGTGAAATAACGCAAATAAAGAGCTTAGCACAACACTTGAGAACAAGTGAGAACAGTTAAACAATGTTAGCTATTATTACTATCAATAAAAGTATTTCTGTTATTTTTCATACATTCATTAAACAAACTATCTCTAAACACTAAGTTTGTGCCAGGCATTGTGCTGTGTAGTTTTTTACATGTTGATATTGCCCTTTGGGAAGTTTCTGAAAACTAGCTAGAGAGCCACTGGCATAAGATGATAATTGCACTTCACAAAGTAATTAAATGCCTCCAAAAGACTTCCAGAATTCTACCCCTTACAGAATTTACAGTTTTTCCTTTAACTTAATCTGGTTGTATCCCATTAGCCCAGGCACAGTACCAGGTAATAGCAGTTGATAATAAAATGTTAACAGTGGGGCATTATAATTTCCTCCTTTAATAGTTTTTCAGGCTGTTGATTTTTCTTAAAACCGAAACCCAAGAAAAACTCCAGCCATGAACAATTACAAAATATATGAATCACCAAAGCTACCCAGAGGCACTGATCATATTAACAAATCAAATGAGGTTACATGAGAGGCAACTGAGGTGTAATAGAAAGAGTCCCTTCCCAGCTCTATGTGACCTTATACAAGCTATTTAGCTTCCCTGTGCTTCTGTTTCCTTACCTTCAAAACAGAAAAAAAAAAATTATCCTACCTCATAAAGATATTATGAAAATGAAATAAAATAAACAAGGTGAGATTTCAGGCACAAACTAAGACACCCTAAATGTCTGCTCTCTCAGCTCATGGAATATAAACTCAGGCAGTAGTGTGGAATCTACTAAAAATGCTCTATATTTTTGTATAATGTCCACACTATCTAGCACAGATTCAGTAAATATTGGCCTTGTACTATATTATACAGGGGAAACACACCTAATTACCCAGTGTTTAGATGGTAAAACAATCAGAAACCAATTTGTCTCAGGCTTTGTGAGTCACTGATGAAGTGAAACTGATAACCATGCACTTTACAAAAGGGAATCAGCATTTCTCTAAACTTGAAAAACCCCTAACATTGTCATTATTCATATGACTCCCCAAAACTCATGTCATTTTTCACTCATTTGTTCATTCAGTCAACACGTCTTGAAATTCAACTACATGCCACCTACTATTCTAGGTGCTAGAGATGAAAAGAATCAGGCTTGGTCCCTCAGCTACCCTTAAAGGAATTCAAAGGCTTTTAAAAATAGTTTATCTTAAGGGTTATAGAAGCTCTGAGGAGGAAATCAATCATTTTAGGAAAGGCTTTACAGAAGTACTCTCCAATAGAAGTTTCTGCAAGGATGAAGATTTTCTTTAACATGTACTGTCCAGGGCTTCCCTGGTGGTGCAGTGGTTGAGAATCCGCCTGCCGATGCAGGGGACACGGGTTCATGTCCCAGTCCGGGAAGACCCCATATGCCGCGGAGCAGCTGGGCCCGTGAGCCATGGCCGCTGAGCCTGCGCGTGCGGAGCCTGTGCTCCGCAACGGGAGAGGCCACAGCAGTGA
>NW_006777677.1:41365-47388 GCF_000442215.2 Lipotes vexillifer
GGGAGAGAGCAAAGAGAGAGGCGGGCCGCTACCAGAAAAAAAAAAAAAAAAAAAAAAAAAAAACATGTACTGTCCAATACAATAGCCACTAACCACATGTAGCTATTGAACACCTAAAATGTAGCTAATATAACTGTGAAATGGAATTTTCAATTTTAATTAACTTTAATAGCCACAGGTAGCTAGTGGTTACTGTACTGTATTGCACAGCAGAGCTTTATAGGATAGGTAATAATTGAGCTGAAATATTGAAAAAAGGAAGTAAGGAATTGCTGGGGTGGGTGATAGCACATTCTAGGAAATGAGAAAGGCACAAATGACATGAAGGGCGATGAGGAGGATACCTTAATGTGTTCAGGAAAGGCTGCCTGGGATGTGTGGCATGTGGAAAGGAGAAAAAAGAAATGAGGTTAGATAGGACCAAAATATGAATGCCCCTGAATACCAAGGTAAGGATTTAAACTTTATGCAGCAGACAACAGGAAAACACCAAAGACTTTAAAATCAGGGAATATATGACTATATCCACACGTTGAAAGACAATTTTTACCATAAGAGGAGCAATACATTGAAAGAAGAGACCAGAGAGGTAGAAAGATCAGCTATGGATGAGACTACTGCAGTCCTCCAAGTTAGATGATGAAGACTCTGGCTACTGCAATCACAGTGAGAACAGGGATGAAGGAACAAATTCAAGAGACATTTTGGAGGTAAAATTAGCCGGCTTTAGAGAACTATGAGATGTGGCAGACAAGAAAGAAATCAAAGTCCAAGCTACTGGGGTACCAGTCTGGAAAACCAGATAATTTAGTCACTTTCTACATTGACTGAAGGGATAAAGAAAGTTTAAAGGCTCTTGCTTACAGTTGTTTATAAGAAAACAATCTAAATATCCATCAATATCTTGAAAGCTAAATAAATTATGGAATTGTTAAAGACAGTATAAGTCTATTAAAATCATTTTTAAAGAATATATAATACCAGGTTAAAATGTCACGATATGATAAGTGAAATAAGTAGGCTATAAAGCAGCACATACAGCATTATCCAATTTTGTTTTGTATATTGGTAGAATTTTTTTAATTGAAGGAATATGCCAAAAAGTCAACAGTAGCTTACTTTGATAGTGGGTTAATGGGCCATTATAATTTCTTTCTTGAACATTTTTTTCATTGTCTAATTATACTACAACAAATATAGGATATTTTTTATTTAAAAATAAACTTTTGCTCTAAAGCACTGTACCGTACAGCACTGGGGCCTGTGATAAATCTCCTGAAGCCTGCAGCTTCACCAACAGAGGAAATTTGACACGACCATACCCCAAACTCTACTGCAGGTTCATAATGGGAGACTAAATTCACAACAAATTTAATAAAGCAGTTTTTTTCCACTTGAAAAATTTACCACAATTACAAAGTGTAAAATGGATTCTTTCCCATTAAGTTTATTTATAATGTCTTATCGTGTATGGTTTATGTCTGTATACATGCAACTACAAGTGGGAATTTGCTATAAACCTGTATTTTATTCTGTGTAGTCGTGCCAAAAAAGATTTATTCTGTTCATACTAAATTTCAATTACTCAGGTTCATTTGATATAGAGCAGCCACTATATATGAAGAAGTGGTTCAACAAATACTAATCTCTTTTATAGGTACATCCAGTCCCTTTTTGCACTTAACAAAACCTCGCTTTCTAAGCTCTAAATTTAGATTTACAAGGAAATCCTGACCTGGTATAGATAAGCCTACTAGAAAGGCATATGGCTACGGCAAATCCTCCTACATCCTGGATGTGAATAAAATACAATTAGATAAGCAACTTCCTTCATTAAATAGGAAATGAATAGAATTTTTCAACCACAATTTTAATCACTTTACTTTGCCATAAGATAGGTTGTTTTTCTCTTGGGAAACCACATGCACATTAAAAAGGGAGTCTTAACCCAATATTCCTAGCCATATGACAAGCCTTATTCTGATCATTTTACAGGAGGAGAAAATAAAGGGCTAGAATTAAAAGCATTTTTCTATTTCAGATGTTTAGAAACCTGGTTTGGTTTCCTTAACTAAAATTAGTTGTATATCTTATTTCTATGTTTTCTATTAAAACACACTGGTAGAGAAGCAATCTTTTCTCTGGGACATCTGTAAATAAGCCCCAGGGCTAGGTAGTAGAAATGGGTTCATTCAATAAATATAACAAAATTGAGGTCGAACAGTGAGACAGTAACAGATCTGGGACTAAGGCCAGGTCTCCTGGCTTGAAATCTGACAAGATTACAGTTCTTAAATTAAAACATATTTTCCCTAAGAGTTGAAACAGGGAACACGCTTTTAGGATACCAGTTAGTGACACGTGGGAAACATCAGCTAGTTCCCAAACCCAGAAGCTGCCTTAGATGTTTTAGCTAACTACCACATACTACATAGAGGGCAAGAGTCACTAAAATAAAATAATCACTCCACAAACAAAGGGAATTCAGAAATCTGCAACAGCAATTAGCCACCAGTATCTTACTATGTTTCTGTGCTCTGATGTCCATTTCCATGGAAACAGAAAAAGAAGTGAGAGGCAGCCAAGAGAAGAGATGTCAGAACTTGTCAGGTTCAGCGGCTAGAGCTGAAAGCTGCAAATGCCATTTTTTCCTTACAAACAGCATCAGCTGACTTCTGGCACATAATCGATTCTCAAGCTAGGCAATGTCAGCTTGCTTGGAGAAGCATAAAGCTAAAAAACAGGCTTAGGTTTTTCTTTTGTTTTTGAAGGCCTGGATTAAGGGAGGAGATGCAAATTAAAAGCAAACTTCAAAATTCTAAATTTCTAAAGCATAAGAATGCAACAGAATTGTTTCAAATTTCACAAAGTGAAGAGAAGAATTTCTTAACTGTGATGCGGGAAAAAGTAGGATCACCACAGAGCATTATCTGTAATGAATAGCAAGAGGGTAGAGGCAGGGAAGAGACAGAAGGCAGAGGAAGCAGCAAGTACAAAGGCCCTAAGACAAGAGAATGTGTGATCCTTTCAGGGCACTGCAAGCACACAAGAGCTCTTAGTGTTGGGGAGAGGGTCAACACAGAAGGCTTTCCCAAAGAAGGTAACACCTAAGCTAAGACCTGAGGGACTAGATGGAATTATAGAAGAGAGTATTCCAGCAAGAAGGAAGAGCATGAGGGAAGTCCTAGAGGCAAGACAGCAAAATGAATCCAGGAATAGCAAATAGTTTAGGACAGCTGGAGCAGAGAGTGGGAGTAGGGGAATGAGTTGTGATCAGATCAAACAGGGCCTTATTTCCCAAGTTGGATTTTGAACTTTTGTCCCAGAAAACAAATTTTCACTGAAGAGTCTAAATCAGGAAAGTACATGATGACATCTGCATTTTAAAAAGATTAGTCAGGGGACTTCCCTGGTGGCACAGTGGTTAATAATCAGCCTGCCAATTCAGGGGACACAGGTTCGAGCCCTGGTCTGGGAAGATCCCACATGCCGTGGAGCAGCTAAGCCCATGCACCACAACTACTGAGCCTGAGCTCTAGAGCCCACGAGCCATAACTACTGAAGCCCACACACTTACAGCCCGTGCTGCACAAGAGAAGCCCACGCAACACAATGAAGAGTAGCCTCCTCTCACCACAACTAGAGAAAGCCTGTGCAGAGCAATGAAGACCCAATGAAGCCAAAAATAACTAAATTAATTAATTTTAAAAAAGATTAGTCCAACTATCTCAGATTACAGACGGATACAAATGTAGAGTCTGTTACAGCCTTCCCAGGAGAAAGATAAGGGTGGACCACACAGTGGGGGAGGGGCAGCAGAGAGGATGGGAGAACAGGACACAGTGAATATGAGCAGTGGGAGAAAAAGAAGGATGAATCAAAGATGACACCCAGGATTTTGGCCTGAACAGCTACATCACTGAGTTCCCGTCACAAGCACAGAAGGAGGAGTTTCAGGTGTGTGTGGTACGCTGATGAGCTCTCATCTGGACTTCATGACTTTGAGATATCGATGGGACAGTCAAGCAGAGCTATCCAGCAGGCAGTTGCACATGGGATGGGTGTGTCTACCACTCAGGAGAGACATCTGGGATGAATACTGTATCTGGGCTTCAGGGCTGGATACCATTGCCCAGGGAAAGCACAAGATCAGAAGGGATTTCAAAAGATGAATTATAAAGGCTTTAGAGCCTGTTCAAATGTTGGCTACACCATTTACTAATTATATGATCTAGGGTTACTTAGTCTCTAAGCCTGTGAACTGGGATAATTATACCTGTTCTAAGGACTAATATTTTTTTAAATTAGTAGAGAAAGAAGAAACTATAAAGGAGAATGAGAAAGAGAAGATAAAAAGTTGGGCTTCCCTGGTGGCGCAGTGGTTGGGAGTCCGCCTGCCGATGCAGGGGACAGGGATTTGTGCCCTGGTCCGGGAAGATCCCATATGCCGCGGAGCGGCCGGGCCCGTGAGCCATGGCCACTGAGCCTGCGCATCCGGAGCCTGTGCTCCGCAACGGGAGAGGCCACAACAGTAAGAGGCCCGCGTACCGCAAAAAAAAAAAAAAAGTAGATATCACAGGAGAATGCAGTATCATGGAAGCTAATGGAAAAGAGTATTTCAAGATGAAAATTAATACATCAAATACTGCAAAGAGATCAATTACAATAAGAAATGAAAAGTGTACAAAGGATTTTTTTTTTTTAAGACATTTCTGGTGACCCAGGCTAAAGCAGGGTGAAGGTGAATATAGACAGAAGTATATGGTAAATGAGGGAGTGAGAGACAGACTTATTAAATTCTTTCAAGAAGTTTGCCTGCAAGAGAGAAGAAAAATTAGGCTGGTATCTAGTAGAGCCAAAACAGAGTTGCTTGTTTTTGGTATTTTATTGGGAGAACTTTATGCATCACAAGTTAAGATGCTTTCAACTGCAAGTAACAGAAAACCTAACTAAAAACGCTTAAGCCATTTAGGACATGTATTGTTTATTTAATAAAAAGTGTAAAAGTAGACACCTCTGGGGATTTTTCAGAATCTTAGTGATATCATCAGACTAGTGAATCATGTCCTTACAACATATTCCCAACAGAAAGAAAAGAAAAGAATAAACCTTGTCCCTCTGTAGGGAAGCTTCCCCCCCACTGCCCATCAGACTTTCCCTTATATCTCACTGGTTAGACTGGGTCACATGGCCACTCTTAGCTATAAGAGAAGCTGAGAAATTGTCTTACTTTCTAGACTCAATTTTGAGGCAATAAGAGATATGGGGGTTGAGAATGACTTTTACATAGCCAGCCAATACTGTCTGCCTCATACATGTTTATACGCTAATGTGAAAGTGTTGGCAAAGAGAAAGAAGCCAAAGATACAAAAAGGAGGGCAAGAATGAGTTCAGACACAGGCTATTTTGTAAGAGGGCTAGATAGAAGT
The DNA here is from genome assembly GCF_000442215.2 of Lipotes vexillifer. Classification (NCBI taxonomy): domain Eukaryota; kingdom Metazoa; phylum Chordata; class Mammalia; order Artiodactyla; family Lipotidae; genus Lipotes; species Lipotes vexillifer. Next base: position 46,795 of record NW_006777677.1, read on the forward strand.
TCAGAAAGTTTGTACCAAACAAATTTAATTTTCTCTGTTAAGCAGAAAATGGGATCATTCAATAAAAGTTAAGGGAAAGTTAGAAAAAAAGAGGTCTTCAGAATAACAAAGCACATTTTTAAATGGAGAACACGAGATGGCTGCCTAGCATAAGAGCTTTCTGGGCGAGACAGAGAAAAAAAAAGAATGGAAAAAAAACTTTGTATGGATTACTGGGCAACAGATGATTCAGTCAATACTAGATATTGACTGGAAAGTGGAAAGACAAGGGTACAAAGGAGTTGAAGTTATCAGCAAGCCAGTGAAATAACAGGTCATGTACATCTATGTTAGGAAAGAAATGAAAGGTATGAAAAGGCAGACAGAGTGGAATAGTAAAGGAACCTGGGGTGTAGTAGCCATAAAAAGAAGGCTAAAAGGATGAAAAGCTATGGCAAGATGAGTAAAATGAGTACTTCCAGGGAACAAGATTGAGGGTGGACCATAAGAATGGATGGCTGACATAGAATGGATGTTGAGGGCACTCACATTAAGAACGTGAAGAAACTGAAAGGCTAGGATATTTTTTTTTTTTTTTTTTTTTTTTTTTTTTTT
>NW_006777677.1:47398-55924 GCF_000442215.2 Lipotes vexillifer
TTTTTGCGGTACGCGGGCCTCTCACTGTTGTGGCCTCTCCCGTTGCGGAGCACAGGCTCCGGACGCGCAGGCCCAGCGGCCATGGCGCACGGGCGCAGCCGCTCTGCGTCATGCGGCATTCCCGGACCGGGGCACGAACCTGTGCCCCCTGCATCAGCAGGCGGACTCCCAACCACTGTGCCACCAGGGAAGCCCAAGGCTAGGATATTAATTGGATTGTCCACGTGGACTCTAGCCACTTTTCCAAGATGGTGGCTAGAACTGAGGTAAAAGGAAGTGTCAATATCTTTAGCAAATAAAAAAGAATGACCAAAGAAGAGCAGAAGAAGTTGACTATACTTTTAATAACCATGATTATCAAAAAAGAATATAAGTATGGAGGGGTACTAGAGCAGAAGCTGCCTTAGGAAACAAGAAATGTGTCAAACCTTACCTTAAACCCATGGGTACACAGTAAGTGAAAGAAGAGACGCATCCACTTAAGAAGACTTCATGAAAAGCAATGTCTACAAGGAATTGCAGTTTTCAACTAAGGCAAAGAGAAAGAGGAGTTTTCAGTTAAGGATACTAAGGAGAATTCATTTAATATAAATTGGAGGTCCAAGAAACAGAATCAGAATCATGAAACAAAACTTTGGGAAGAGGAAGGTAAGTTTAGGTTTAGGAGAGAGGAAATCCTAAACAGTGTAAAGATGAGAAAATACTTTAGTGACCAGAGAGGTTTATATTTGGGTAGTTATCAAAAGTGACAGGTATCTGGGGTGTAATGGAATTAGTAGGCCTCGAGGTGTCCAAAAGAACCAGTCTCAGCAGCCTCTCTACAGCTCGGAAAAATTGTACTTTCAAGGAATTCCCATATTGAGTTACAATACCTAGAAATTCTCAGCAACAATGTTTTCAACATACTAGATTAGTATCCAAGTTTAGCTTTAGACATACACTCATTCTGGAAACCAGTTTTATTCACATTTTATCTGTATAGTAAATAATCTAATCTTGCTCAAAAAGGCCCCCAAAAAACTGACCTTTGACTTCAGCTTCTGGGAAGTAATCTCTAAGATCTTTGTTTTCTTGGGGCCATGGGTTAGCCAGGTAGTAACAATGTGATTTAGGATGGGGGCTTTGGGTCACACTCAGAGGAGCTGGAGACTAAAGGCTGAGATCAGCCACATGGATAATCAATAATGGCCATGTCACAGAGTCCCAATAAAAACTCTGAATACCAAGGCTCAGGTGAGCTTCCTTGGTTGGCAATATTCCATGCACCGTGTCACACATCAATGCCAGGAAAGTAATGTGTCCTGGCTCCACAAGGAGAAGACAACGGGAGCTCCGTACTTGGAAATTCCCCAGACACTGCCCTAAGAGCTTCTTCCTTTGGCTGATTTTAATCTGTCACCTTTCCCTGTAGTAAACCATACCCATGAGTATAGTAGCTCTCAGTGAATTCTGTGAGTCCTTCTAGCAAATTATTGAATCTAAAGATGGTCTTGGAAACCCCTGAATTTGTAACTAGTGTCAGAGTGAGGGCAGTCTTGTGGGAACCCTCTTACTTTATATTTGGTCTAAACTGAGATATCTGTTCTCTCTAAATCAACTTGTTTGCAAGGAAAAAAAAATGACTTGAAAAGAACTCAATATCTGAGGTTAGCTGAAATTTGTCACTGAATAGTAACTAGTCTACTGCGCTACTAATGGCCCTCTGCTCCCATAAATTCTTCTAAGCTGTGAAGAAGTCTCAACAAATAACCACTAAGAAAAGTACTGTTGAGTTTTAATCTGGATCTAATAGCCACTCACTATATCACTGAGACAGAAAGTCATTTCTCTTTAGTGAATTACAGCTTGTTCTAGGTAACTGGGAAATGTCACTGTACCTCAGTGAAGTGTGATCAAACCCAAATAATGAATACCTATAAAACAATTTTAATTCAATTTTTTAATTTTTAAAAAAGGCATTTGATAACTACTATACTTTATAAATGAATTATATGATTGCAGTTACTGACATCACAACATAGAAGAGTTTGTCGAACTTCCCATTACCAAACACTACCAAAAAGACTTTATAACTAGCCTGCGTATCAAAACTGTACCAAAATAACATATTGTCTAGATTTTTTAAAATGCAATTGAAGTAGAATGAAAAACAGGCATTTAAATAATTAGTGTCATTGTAAAGAGATTTACCAAGACATTCTCTCAGATATGCCTTATAAGGTGCAAAGTATAAAATACAAAATCTACAGTCAAATGACACAGGAAAACTCTCAATATATTAATACACATTAATATTTCAGAGATGATATTAAAAAGTGTGTTTTCACTCTTTTAAGTGAAAACTTAAAACGTTAAGACTTCACTTGTACAGTTTAGTTAAAAGCTCAGCCTAGGGGGACTTCCCTGGTGGCATAGTGGTTAAGACTCCATGCTCCCAATGCAGGGGGCCTGGTGTCGATCCCTGGTCGGAGAACTAGATCCCACATACATGCCACAACTAAGAGTTCACATGCCCAACTAAGGAGCTGGTGAGCCACAACTAAGGAACCCACAGGCTGCAACTAAAGGAGCCGGCGAGCTGCAACTAAGAATAATAGCACTTATTACACAGAATTGTGAAGATTAAATGAGATAATACAGGTAAACAGTATAAGTCTTGGTACACAGTAAAAACTCAATAATACGTAGCTACTTTCAGTAGTTTAAAATTATCTAGTGATAATACATTAAGTCAACCTATTTAAGCTGATGCTTTCTACACTGAGGTAACAAATACACCAGACTTAGACTCTACCAAAATGAACCAATTTTAAAGTTCCAACATATTTGTTTCTTTGGACATATATATATATATATATATATATATATATATATATATATATATATGCTTCACATAAATACAAAAAAGAAATTTTTCTAAAAAAAGGATATTTTAATTCACCATGAGTCATTTCGTTTGGTGCACTTTTTATAAACATCAAATTAACTAATATTATAAAAAAACAAGAATTAAACAAATAATCATCTATGAATATAAATTAGTATAGCATTATTTTCAAACTATGAATGATTACATAGCACTGACACTTTTTTAAAATCTATAAGTAAAGGTTCACAGGAATGAAAAGAACCTATGGGAGCAAGTTTCATGCCTTTCTTATTTACAATTTCTGTAAGTCTAACCATGGAACAAATGAATAACATCAGAGGAAAGGTTGCTGTAAAAAGTAATAGGGAGGCCCTAACAGTCTTTGCAATGACTGGCACCCCAAGAATTATACACTGGGAAGAATAATCTGGCAGTCTCTGGGTAGGTAATAAGGAGGAAAATTAAGTTAGTGATGAGGGGATGAAAGAGGATGAACAGGTTGCCAAAGCCGTCACCAGGAGTTTAAAACAGTCTTTCAAGAATAAAAAACCTGACCCAAATGAACGAAGTAGAAGCACTCTGCAAAGACTGTGAAAAAGATGAGAATACAATTCAATCAGCACTGAAGTAATCACAATCAAAATAATTACTGTATCCCCTCAAATAGAAAACACCATAGACTGTAAGATACACTATATTTTACTAACCATCAAAAAGAATAAAAAGTTAATAATTAAACTGACATGATGTCAAGATTTATTGATTACAAAATATACTCCAATTTCAAAGATACTAAAATTTGAAAAACATGTATCTTAAAATCAATTAAATACAGACCAGATGGCAGACAGCAGAAGCAAGAAAAACTACAATCCTGCAGCCTGTGGAACAAAAACCACATTCACAGAAAGATAAACAAGATGAAAAGGCAGAGGGCTATGAACCAGATGAAGGAACAAGATAAAACCCCACAAAAACAACTAAATGAAGTGCAGATAAGCAACCTTCCAGAAAAAGAATTCAGAATAATGATAGTGAAGATGATCCAGGACCTCGGAAAAAGAATGGAGGCAAAGATCGAGAAGATGCAAGAAATGTTTAACAAAGAATTAAAGAACAAACAAACAGAGGTGAACAATACAGTAACTGAATTGAGAAGTACACTAGAAGGAATCAATAGCAGAATAACTGAGGCAAAAGAATGGATAACTGACCTGGAAGACAGAATGGTGGAATTCACTGCTGTGGAATACAATAAAGAAAAAAGAATGAAAAGAAATGAAGACAGCCTAACAGACATCTGGGACAACATTAAATGCAACAACATTCGCATTATAGGGGTCCAAGAAGGAAAAGAGAGAGAGAAAGAACCTGAGAAAATATTTGAAGATATTACAGTTGAAAAGTTCCCTAACATGGGAAAGAAAATAGCCACCCAAGTCCAGGAAGTGCAGAGAGTCCCATACAGGATAAACCCAAGGAGAAACACACCAAGACACACAGTAAGCAAACTGGAAAAAATTAAAGACAGAAAAATTATTGAAAGCAGCAAGGAAAAAATGACAAATAACATACAGGGAACTCCCATAAGATTAACAGCTGATTTTTCAGCAGAAACTCTACAAGCCAGAAGGGAGTGGCACAATATAATTAAAGTGATGAAAGGGAAGAACCTACAACCAAGATTACTCTACAACCAACCTACAACCTACATCCAAGATTATCTCATTCAGATACAATGGAGAAATCAAAAGCTTTAAAGACAAGCAAAAGCTAAGAGAATTCAGCACCACCAAACCAGCTCTACAACAAATGCTAAAGGAACTTTGCTTAGTGGGAAACACAAGAGAAGAAAAGGACCTACAAAAACAAACCCATAACAATTAAGAAAATGGTAATAGGAATATACATAGTGATAATTACCTTAAACGTAAATGGATTAAATGTTTCAACCAAAAGACACAGGCTTGCTTAAGGGATACAAAAAAAGACCCATATATATGTTGTCTGCAAGAGACCTACTTCAGACCTAGGGACACATACAGAATGAAAGTGAGGGGATGGAAAAAGATGTTCCATGCAAATGGAAATCAAAAGAAAGCTGGAGTAGCAATACTCATATCAGATAAAAGGGACTTTAAAATAAAGAATGTTACAAGAGACAAGGAAGGACACTACATAATGATCAAGGGATAAATCCAAGAAGAAGATATAACAATTATAAATATATATGCACCCAACAGAGGAGCACCTCAGTACATAAGGCAACTGCTAACAGCTATAAAAGAGGAAATCAACAGTAACACAATAATAGAGGGGAAATTTAACACCTCACTTACACCAATGGACAGATCATCCAAACAGAAAATTAATAAGGAAACAGAAGCGTTAAATGACACAATAGACCAGATAGATTTAATTGCTATTTAAAGGACATTCCATCCAAAAACAGCAGATTACACTTTCTTCTCAAGCACACAGAACATTCTCCAGGATAGATCACATTTTGGGTCACAAATCAAGCCTCAGTAAATTTAAGAAAACTGAAAATATATCAAGCATCTTTCCTGACCACAATGCTATGAGATTAGAAATCTCATAGAGGTTAAACACAAACACATGGAGGTTAAACAATACATTACTAAGTAATCAGGAGATCACTGAAGAAATCAAAGAGGAAATCAAAAAATACCTAGAGACAAATGACAATGAAAACACGACAATCCAAAACCTATGGGATGAAGCAAAAGCAGTTTTAAGAGGGAAGTTTATAGCAATACAAGCCTACCCCAAGAAACAAGAAAAATCTCAAATAAACAATCTAACCTTACACCTAAAGGAACTAGAGAAAGAAGACCAAACAAAACCGAAAGTTAGCAGAAGGAAAGAAATCATAAAGATCAGAGCAAAAATAAATGAAATAGAAACAAAGAAAATAATAGCAAACATCAATAAAACTAAAAGCTGGTTCTTTTAGAAGATAAACAAAATTGATAAACCATTAGCCACTCATCAAGTAAAAGAGGGAGAGGACTCAAATCAATAATATTAGAAATGAAAAAGGAGAAGTTACAATGGACACCGCAGAAATACAAAGCATCCTAAGAGACTACGACAAGCAACTCTATGACAATAAAATGGACAACCAGGAAGAAAGGGACAAATTCTTAGAAAGGTATAACCTTCCAAGACTGAACCAGGAAGAAGTAGAAAATATGAACAGACCAATCACAAGTAATGAAATGGAAAGTGTGATTAAAAATCTTCCAACAAACAAAAGCCCAGGACCAGATGGCTTCACAGGTGAATTCTGTCAAACATTTAGAGAAGAGCTAACACACCTGTTCTTCTTAAACTCTTCCAAAATATTGCAAAGGAAGGAACATTCCCAAACTCATTCTATGAGGCCACCATCACCCTGGTACCAAAACCAGACAAAGATACTGCAAAAAAAGAAAATTACAGACCAATAACACTGATGAATACAGATGCAAAAATCCTCAACAAAATACTAGCAAACAGAATCCAACAACACATTAAAAGGATCATACATCATGATCAGTGGGATTTATCCCAGGGATGCAAGGATTCTTCAATATATGCAAATCAATCAATGTGATACACCATATTAACAAATTGAAGAATAAAACCATATGATCATCTCAATAGATGCAGAAAAAGCTTTTGACAAAATTCAACACCCATTTATGATAAAAACTCCAGGAAATGGGCTGAGATGGAACCTACCTCAGCATAATAAAGTCCATATATGACAAACCCACAGCAAACATCATTCTCAATGGGAAAAAACTGAAAGCATTTCCTCTAAGATCAGAAAAAGGACAAGGATGTCCACTTTCACCACTATTATTCAACACAATTTTGGAAGTCCTAGCCACAGCAATCAGAGAAGAAAAAGAAATAAAAGGAATACAAATTGGAAAAGAAGAAGTAAAACTGTCACTGTTTGCAGATGACATGATTCTATACATAGAGAATCCTAAAGATGCTACCAGAAAACTACTAGAGCTAATCAATGAATTTGGTGAAGCAGCAGGATACAAAATTAATGCACAGAAATCTCTTGCATTGCTATACACTAACAACAAAAGATCAGAAGGCAAAATTAAGGAAACACTCCCATTAACCGTTGCAACAAAAAGAATAAAATACCTAGGAATAAACCTACCTAGGGAAACAAAAGACCTGTATGCAGAAAACTATAAAACACTGATGAAAGAAATTAAAGATAATACCAACAGATGAAGAGATATACCATGTTCTTGCATTGGAAGAATCAATATTAGGAAAATGACTATACTACCCAAAGAAATCTACAGATTCAATGCAATCCCTATCAAATGACCAATGCCATTTTTTACAGAACTAGAACAAAAAAATCTTAAAATTTGTATGGAGATACAAAAGACTGCAAATTGGCAAAGCAGTCTTGAGGGAAAAAAACGGAGCTGGAGGAATCAGGCTGACTTCAGACTATACTACAAAGCTACAGTAATCAAGATAGTATGGTATGGCACAAAAAGAGAAATACAGATCAACGGAACAGGATAGAAAGCCCAGAGATAAACCCACAGACCTATGGTCAACTAATCTATGACAAAGGAGGCAAGAATATACAATGGAGAAAAGACAGTCTCTTCAATAAGTGGTGCTCAGAAAACTGGACAGCTACATGTAAATGAATGAAATTAGAACATTCCTTAACACCATATACAAAAATAAACTCAAAATGGATTAGAGACCTAAATGTAAGACCGGACACTATAAAACTCTTAGAGGAAAACATAGGAAGAACACTCTTTGACATAAATCACAGAAAGATCTTTTTTGATCCACCCCCTATAGTAATGGAAATAAAAACAAAAGTAAACAAATGGGACCTAATGAAACTTAAAAACTTTTGCAAAGCAAAGGAAACTACAAACAAGATGAAAAGACAATCCTCAGAATGGGAGAAAATATTTGCAAATGAATCAATGGACAAAGGATTAATCTGCTAAATATATAACCAGCTCATGCAGCTCAATATTAAAAAACAAACAACCCAATCCAAAAATGGGCAGAAGACCTAAATAGACATTTCTCCAAAGAAGACATACAGATGGGCAAGAAGCACATGAAAAGCTGCTCAACATCACTAATTATTAGAGAAATGCAAATCAAAACTACAATGAGATATCACCTCACACCAGTTAGAATGGGCATCATCAGAAAATCTCCAAACAACATATGCTGGAGAGGGTGTGGAGAAAAGGGAACCCTCTTGCACTGTGGGTGGGAATGTAAATTGATACAGCCACTATGGAGAACAGTATGGAGGGTCCTTAAAAGACTAAAAATAGAATTACCATATGAGCCCAGCAATCCCACTACTGGGCATATGCCCAGAGAAAACCATAATTCAAAAAGACACATGAGGGGGCTTCCCTGGTGGCACAGTGGTTGAGAGTCCACCTGCTGATGCAGGGGACACAGGTTTGTGCCCTGGTCCAGGAGGATCCCACATGCAGTGGAGCGGCTAGGCCCGTGAGCCATGGCCGCTGAGCCTGCGCGTCCGCAGCCTGTGCTCCACAGGGAGAGGCCACAACAGTGAGAGGCCCGCGTACCACAAAAAAAAAAAAAAAAAAAAAAAAAAA
>NW_006777677.1:55947-84259 GCF_000442215.2 Lipotes vexillifer
AAAAAAAAAAAGACACATGTACCCCAATGTTCAGTGCAGCACTATTTACAATAGCCAGGTCATGGAAGCAACCTAAATGCCCATCGATAGATGAATGGATAAAGAAGCTGTGGTACATATATACAATGGAATATTACTAAGCCACAAAAAGGAAAAACTGGATCATTTGTAAAGACGTGGATGGACCCAGAAACCGTCATACAGAGTGAAGTCAGAAACAGAAAAGCAAATATCATATATTAATGCATATATGTGGAATCTAGAAAAATGGTACAGATGAACCAGTTTGCAAGGCAGAAATAGACACATATGTAGAGAGCAAACATACAGACACCAAGGGGGAAAGTGGGGAAGTGGTGGTGGTGGGATGAACTGGGAGATTGGGGTTGACATATATACACTAATATGTATAAAATGGATAACTAATAAGAACCTGCTGTATAAAACAATGAAATTTTAAAAAATCAATTAAATACAGTTTCTGTTTAAATAATAAAATGGGGTCAAAATCCTATAAAATCCGCAGAAACAACCATAACTCTCCTTATAGACTGTTTAGGATCTATTCAAATCTTTTTGGAACTTGAATAGCTCCAGCAGGCTTCTAACATATGATTCTGACCCATGATTCTCCCTCTGCACCTGATGAGATAGAATAAGGCTTTGCCCATCCAAAGGGACCACAGCTCTAAGCTCTCCTAAGGGCCCAGTAAGTAATCTTACTTTTTTCATCTTGATCTTTATTAAGACTCCTTAATTATAACTGCAGAAGACACGGTCCTACCTTTCATAATTACCCTCATCCTAGACTCAGCCCAAATCACTGAAGCTTATTCTTAAAAGCCTGTATCAACAACACAGAAGGAATGAAAAAGTTAGAAATTCTTAAGTGTTCAAGGTAGAAATGGGATATTATATGGTTTGGGCAATTAGCCTACTCTTAATTTATTCATTTTCTAAGGCAAATTATTTTGGCCTCATTGGTTTTTGCTGCTAACGATTTGTGTCTAACATCATTCCCCCTTTGATTAATATATTTCACTGGCTTGGCACATTTTTCTAGTACTGATTCCTTTTGCACTAATTTTGATTGCTGACTTCAACTGAATGAGACACTCCATTTTATCAGTTCTCTTAAAAACAAGCCAGGATTCTGCATGCTTCCTACTTATGTCAGAGCTACAGTAAGAGCCACTCTTAACATGAAATGACTGTCCAAGGACCCCTATTACTTCCCTCTGGTAGATACTTCCCTCTGGTAGTTACACAAAGAAGGAAATAGGAAAAGCTTCTCTGTGTTGTCAGACACAAAAGAATACTCAAGCATCTTTGCTTTATCAATGAAATATTGGCCAAGGTTAAACCACAATAATGACTTCAATTTCCTGGTAACTTTCTGTCCTTTCTTTCTTGTTACTTTCTTTCCTGCTCTCTTTTCAGATTCAGGCCTGGAGTTAAACCAGATGCTCTGCTTTTCTTTAATTGTCCTTACTTCCCTATTTAGGTACCAGAAAAATCATAAATGAAATCTGTTGTTGTACTCCATTTGGACTGAATAGTCAAATTGTGCCTCTCCCCCCATTCTATGTTCTGAAAGTAAGAATCTTGATTCTCTATGTTCACTGTTGAGAATGAAAAATTAATATGAAGGGACAAAATCTGGGCAAGGCCCCATCTCTCTCCTTAGGAAACACTTGATCCATTGCCAGGGAAGTAAAATCAGTAACCTGAGTCTACAGCTTCAAAGATTCCTGGAGTGTGGGTGAACCTAGGAATAGGCTAAGAACACGTTTTTCACTCAGGCAAAAAGATCTATCCAAAGTAAACAAGAGCTTTGAACTGGGAAGAAAGGGGATGATCAGAGATGAGAAACCTAATACCCTACTGCAAAGTTCTAGGGAAGAAGGACATGTAACTAGATAGGTGACAAAGCCTAACCTTGCAAAAGGGGAGAGCCATGGGAAGAAATAGCTAATGATTTACCAAATGAGGGGAGGTGACATGCTGGTTCCTGCATCCAGACCAGAGCAAGATGTGACTGAAAGGCCTAAAACCTGAGCAAGGAATTCATGACAAAGAATAGGAAAGTACCTTCATCTTCCAAAGGTGCCAGGACTAGGGCTGATCCAAGGCCAATCACTGATATAGAGCAGAAGATAATCTGGCTCAGCTATATAGTCAGAGGGCTGCAGCAGGAGGCCTTCCCTGGGTGTCAGGTTAGAAAAGAAGCTCTGAGAAGCAGGGCCCTCCCAGACTTAGGAATTGCTCCAACCCAAAACTACACAAAACAAGAAGTGAGAATATCAGTAGTTGACAGTGGACAACAATAACTCTTCTTTTTTTTTTACTTTGGTTGCTTTATTTCTATGGTTTTCTTGATAAAATTACCCATTTAAACCTTCTGGTCATTAAGTAGTTTTATCAGGTGAAAAGTGTCTCTACACCTATATTAACAGGAACCAGCACACACAAGTAAGTTGGTGAAGTAATGACACGTTAGATCTACTTTAACGCTTGAGAAATTTGGCATAAATGGCTTGGGGTGGGGGATTAGGGAAGTTGGTGCCCGAATAGAAAACTGTAATAGCTTTCTGTCTTAGATATCTACAATAACAACATGTAAAAATAAATTACAATATTCAAAGCTGCATATATAAGAGCTCAATCATCACTGTGAGCTGGAGGAACTCATGTAACTCATCTCTGACAACTGGCAGAAAAAGAAGGGCATTTTAAGTAGAAGGAAATAACCAGCAATTTATATTCATAAGCCATTTCTAACTCCTGAGAACTTATTCCCTTTCAATGTGACTGCAGGGTTCCTTCTGTGACATGGAACCTAAATGAATCTGTGAAATCTGGTCTCTTGTAACAACACCACCAACTTGAATGGTCAACGCTATGTAACACTCAGCTTTCTCCTCTAAGTTCCAACTTTGATTGCCTTAAACAAAACACTATAAAACAATATCTGAAAATCATCAAAATGTCTAACATTCTAAACATCTTTCTTATGACCACAAGTCAAAAGTAGGTCTGTAACTAAAAGCTTTGACATTTTGAAAATTGGAACTACATCTTACATATCCTTGGTCCTCAGCATCTAACCAATGGCCCAAACATAGTAAGTAGCCACTTAAATATCTGTTGCTGAAGATGACAAAAAAGTCCAATGATATTTTAAAAGTACAACAATAATTATCTGATGCCAGCTCAATAAATAATGAGTGAATAAATGCAGTGATCAAAAGAAATCCCTGTTAGGTTAATCAAATTGAGCTATTTACTAGATAATACTGCCTCAGAAAAGTAGTTCAAAGAACTAGGCTTTAGTTATATTATATCTCTATTTCCTTGTTGACTAATCTATAGTTTTAAAAGGGAAAGGAGAATTCAAAACTAGGCTTAACATGCTTGACTCTGTCGCCTCAGATTAAGGTCCCAAAGAAATCTAAGAGCAGTAACTGAGGTATTCTATAGAAACTCTGCCTCATGTTTAAAGAGTTTCTAAGGGAAAAATTTTGTCTTAGGTGCCTAAAAGACTACTATTCTGTCCAACTGAATTTATTAGTGTTCTTTATTCTTTAATGCTTCATGGAGGCCTAATTAAAGTCTTTTTAAATATGAGACTGCTAAGTACCTGGTGATGCAAAAATCATAGAGAGAAACGAATAAGGTCAGATGCCCAAAACTGACAAGGAAAACATTCAATAACTTCATCTACAATTAATGCATAGTCAGAAAACCTTTTCCATGCAAGGCAATAAATTTCTTTGGTATATTTAGACATGGTTAACTTAATTATCTTAAGAACATCACTTAATATTTTATCTCTTTGTCTAAGTGTCTGGGAACTTCTGAAATTTAATATATCACACTATAAATCTGAATGAGGGAGGTAATTTATATTAGGTATTAATGTCAAAAGAAGAAAACATAATTTCCTTAGAAACTGTTTAAACTATGAATGACTAAAAAAAAGGTCATTTAAAGTCATTTTCTCATGCCTCCATGTATCTTAAGAATCAGAAGACCTCTGATCTATTACCACTGCCAAATAACAAGGATTTAGATATGCTCCAATTAAGTACAGATGCCTTACAACTAATTAGTAATTATTTAAAGTTAAACACTAAATTGTTCAACAGTTTACTTTAAAGCGAACTATTATAATAATTGGTATAATAATAATTTTGTATATAGAATACTGTTTGAAATCAAGTGGGTTATAGATTAGAAAATATGTTTTTGTTATATTGACTTTATATTGAAATGGCACTGGTAATAAAAATTTCTTATATATTTCTAAAGCACATTGGCCAGTACGTAATAAACCTCTGTTGCCTCCAACATTAAATACAGAAAAGAATTTGGCTGTTAATTATACTGTTAAACACTGGGAAAAATACACCCATTACAGCTTCTTGTATAATCACTTGCCATTTGAGAAATGATGTATCAAACTCCTTTGGCTCTTCCCATGAGAGGTACTTAGGGGGCTCAAGAAATTTTTTTCATTTTGTACAAGATTAAGCAGAGCTTAGCCCACACTCAAAAGCAAAATTCTTTAGGAAACCAAAGGCTGAGAACATTCCTTTTTCAGAAATTCCATTGTCAGGGAAATCACTAATACCAACTATCAAGGGAAAATGTCTCATTCCTATTGCAGGATCAGCTAAAGTGAAACTGCTTCTTTAGTTGCTAGGAAACAACCAACTCATTATATGCCATTATCAGAGCCCTAGAGAAGAAACTGGCATCTGCTTCACATTTGGGGATACTGGAGAATGAACTAAAAGCACTGAAACTGCTGCCAAAATCCCTGGCCTCCAGGGTTTACACTGTGACCACAGCAGGTGCTGACACCAGACTACCCTTTGAAGTTTTCCTTTCCATACTCTTCTTCTAGTAACTAAAATTATTTTTCCAATATCCCGCATTTTTAAAGTCAAAGATTCTAACACTTCCTCATTTGAGTAAACTTAATTACATTTATGTTGAGCACAACTTAAAGGCAAAAAATATTACTCAGGAATCTTAACAAATAACAGAAAAATTTTAAACTATTAGTTATTCATGAGTGAAATATACTAGATGTTTATGCCTTTAATTATTTAAAGTCAAAATGGAAAATAAAAGGAAATTGTTTCCAAAATCAGGAGAATAAAAAGAAAAACATACCCATCAATCTAGTACTCAAAATGACATTCTAACACTTATCTGCCTAGTTTTCCTAATTGATCATAAAGTTTAACTTCTATTTTTATGGGCTGGAATGCTTTTCTGCAATGTATTACAAAGTGTTCATGAACATCAACATATTTATTCATCAGTCTCTTCCCTTCCTTTTAGCAGATGAGGTTGGAAGGAGGTGGGGTGATATTATGCAGATAAATTACTAGACATTGGCAACTGAAACCATGAGACTCCCTATACAACTGCTTCTGTATCCAGAAAAATAAGTTATCCTTCAGAAGAAGCTGCAGACATTGGTAAAAGAAGTTGACAGACTATCTTCCTTCACAAAATTACAAAGAATGCTCCTGGCAGAACTCCCCTATCCTAATATAATTCTTTGCCCCATCTCCCACTCTGATGCTCACCCCATTTCAATTATTCATACCTGCCACTCTCAGCTAAATAATGTTCCCTTAATACTACTTCATACTTTTATTCTCAAACAATTCAGTTCCACTCCACCACCGTGACTACCTCCTCCCAGCCTGACTCTGACCTGTGTCTTATGAAACATCATTTCCACTAAAGTTGCCAGATTCAGCAAATAAAAGTAGAACAAAATAAGGCCATCTGCAGCAACATGGGTGGACCTAGGGATTCTCATACTGAGTGAGGTGGGTGAGACACAGAAGGAAAAATGTCATACGATATCACTTATATATGGAATCTAAAAGATGGTACAAGTGAACTTGTTTACAAAACAGAGAGTCACAGATGTAAAAAACAAACTTATGGTTACCAGGGGAGAAAGGTAGCGGGGATGGGGGAAGGGGGAGGAGGAATAAATTGGGAGATTGGGGTTGACACATACACACTACTATATATATAATGGCTAATTAATAAGGACCTACTGTATAGCACAGGGAACTCTTCTCAATACTCTGTAATGACCTATATGGGAAAGAATCTAAAAAAGAGTAGATATATGTATATGTATAACTGATTCACTTTGCTGTACAGCAGAAAGTAACACTTTTTTTTTTTTTTTTTTGGCTACGTTGGCTCTTTGTTGCTTTCAGCGGGCTCTCTCCAGTTGTGGTGAGCAGGAGCTACTCTTCCCTGCAGTACGCGGGCTTCTCATTGCGATGGCTTCTCTTGCTGAAGAGCACGAGCTCTAGGTGCGCAGGCTCAGTAGTTGTGGTGCACGGGCTTAGTTGCTCTGCAGCATGTGGGATCTTCCCGGACCAGGGATCAAACCTGTGTCCCCTGCACTGTCAGGTGGAGTCTTAACCACTGCACCACCAGGGAAGTCCCTAACACGGCATTTTAAATCAACTATATTCCAATAAAAATTTTTTGAAAAATTAAGAGAAAAGAAAGTAGAGGACACTAACTCAGTTAAGTTTAAATACCAGATACACAATGAATTCTTTTTTAGTGTGAGTATGTCCCAAACAATATTTGGGACATATCCATACTGAAAAATTATCTGCTGTATATCTGATATTCAAATTTAACTAAGTACATCCTGCACTTTATCTAGCAACCCTATTACCACCCCACCATGAGATAATTTGATCCTTGACATTTTTCTCACTTTAATAGATACCTGCCTTTCCTCAACAATACCACATTTCCAAAGTCAGAAGGAAGGAAAGTGGGGGGAGCAGGGGAGGAAGGGAGGGAGGAAGGAAGGAAAGAAAAGAAGGAAGGAAAGGTCCAACTTGTCTAATGTCCCTCCTTCCCTAAACAAAATCAATTTATCTGTTACTTTTTACACCTGTTCCTCCCAAGCTACTGAATCACTTCTTCCCCACAACAGATGATTTCCAATTATGTGATGCCTCCAATTTTACACAGCCTCCTGATCCCTCCTGACTACCTGTCTTCCAGGAAACCAGGCCTTGAATTCAATGTTTCCTTCATTAATGCCCTGGATGTTTTTCCCCTTTGGCCTTTCTGCCATGCCATTCCTGGATCCAACAACAGGTTTGTCCATGGCAGCTTTCAGGCTTCAGAGAGCTGCTAAAGAGTCACAAAAATCCAGCAAATCTAAAATATCATAATATTTAGCATCCAGTGGGCCTTTGCTATTACACAGGGATCGTTTATCTCTTCATCTTTTTTTTATTGCTCTGAAACCTGTTAAAAAGCCCTGCCTCTGGCCCATAGTATGCCTAAGCTTGATTTCAGAACCACCAGCATAATTTAGACTCACCTGGGATAATGTTAAAAATGCAAACTCCTTGGCCCTCCCTTGGACCTACTGAAGGAAAGTATTCAAGCGGGGGAGTGCAACAGAAAGGCTACAAATTTGAACTTTCAACTAGCTCTCCAGATAATTTTTATGAATATTGAAATCTGTGAACCAAATTTGCTCTATTTAGTAAACTCACTATCTTATTCCTTCCACTGAGAAGATCAAGGAAAAAACAATTTTGGTTAACCTCTTTTTCATGTCAGGTATGATGGGGTTCCCTCATCTATTCTTCTTTCCATTCTACTCACCAAACTTGGAACTAGAGACTTAGTTTCCAAAAATAATTCATAACCACATTTTAACTCCATTCCCTTTTGCCTCTTTCATAATATTCCTCTTTCAATAATCCCCTCCTTCTTCACTGTATCCTATACCTTGGAAAAGGTATGGCTGTCCCATTTGGAAAACAAATGAAAAGGGATTTCATTTGATACCATTCCTCCTTAAGCTTCTATCCTATTTTCCATTCCTTTTCCCCACCCCCCTGAATGGCCTATTTTATATAATGAGCAGAATACACCTCCATCTCCAAGGTCATGCTATAAATCCATTCTTAAACCCCTATAATCTGACTTTTTTCATTCACTGTTCTACTAAAGGATCACAAATGGCTACCTAGCATTTACTATTCCTTGCCCTTTTTCAATCCTCATTCTCACTGACCTATCATTCTTAAAACTCTACAAACCAATGGTTCCCAAACTTGCCCACACACTGGAATCAGTTGGAAAGCTCCAAAAATGCTGATGCCTGGCTTACACACCAAGAGTTCATGATTTAATCTGTCTGGAGTGTGACCTGAAATTTGAAAATTTTAAAAGATTCCCAAATGATTCTAATATGCAGATATATTGGAAAACCATGGCTGCAAACACTTTATCTTTATGACATTAGTATCCTTAGTCCTTTTCCTACTTGAACTACTTCTTTTCCTCTTTACTAACTCCTTTTCCTCACAAAATCACCACCCCAAACTACGAATATTAACCAAAGAGAAGTCTTCAACTCATTACTCATTCTGTTACTATAATTAATATAATTCAAGTCATGAAAGTAGAAGAGATGTCTCAGGGAGGATGGTGGTGATGACAACAATAATAATGATACCTAATATCAACAAATCTAATACCCTACTTATTATAAGATGTATCATTATTTTATGTAGCAAGGAAAGAGGGAAAAACACCTAAGATGAGAAGGAGTCTAACAGAAGAAGCCTACAAAAAGTAGGGACCCCAAAAGACTAAACTCTCTTAAACTAAAGGTAAATAAAATATAAACCTTCAAGTTAGAAATAAATTTCAAGGAAATGTGCATCTCTCCAGGCCCTGGCAGAAGGCAGAAAAACATCACCTAAAGACAATAAATCAGAAATTGGTACACATGGAGATTTCCAATCTGAATTCTTACCACCTGAGTGGTCCCAAAAACCTCTAACAGAGAATTCTATTTAAAGTTGCCTCAGGTTGAAAATGTCCCAGGTGAATGGAGGCACAACACAAAACATCTCTGAAAGAATCAGAATTCAAGCCACTGATATAGGAATTCTAAGAAGCCATCACTTGCAAGATGCATCCTGATTTGACAAATGTTAACATATGGAAAAAATCTAATTTGTATTAAGACTGATAAAATACAATAATAACAGGGCACATTTATGTGACACTTACTATGCTGTCTAAGCATATTACACATATTAACTCATTTAATCTTCACACTGCAGTAGTTACTATTCACCCCATTATATACATAAGGAACTAAAGCCCAGCGAGGTTTTTGCCCAAAGACATGCAGCTATTAGGTGTGCAGTAGCGACTGGACTCAGGCAGATGTGGCTCCATAGTCCATGCCCTTAGCTACTGAGCTATGAACATAAATTGTGGAGAACACCAACATATAAGGGGTAGGCAGATAAAAAGAACACAGATATAAAGGAATTCATGAAAGCTGCCAGAGAAAAAAGACATATTACCCACAGGAAAACAATTCAGAAATGATGGCAGATTTCTTATTGGAAATAATGAAAAGCAGAAGACAGTGGAACAGCACATTTAAAAGACTGAAGGAAAAAAATGCCAACACAGAATTCTACATGCACTGAAAAGATGAAGAGAAAATAAATACATTTCCAACAAATAAAAGTTAAAAAAACTCTTCATCAGGAGACCCACACCACAAAAAAAGACTAAAACAACTTCGTCAGGATAAGGAAAATGGATGAAACTCAGATTTAAGGAAATGAAAAGCACAGAAAAAACAAAGTTGTGGGTAAATATGAAAGACTGCTTTCTTAATTTCTTTAAAAGATGACTATTTAAATAAATTTATAACACTGTATTGTGAGATTTAATAAAGTATATGTATTTAAAATATATTACAACAATACACACAGAATGGGAGGTGGTATTTCATTGGCCAGAAAGTTCGTTTGGGTTTTTCCATAACATCTTACAGAAAAACCCAAATGAACATTCTGGCCAACCCAATAAATGAAACAATACTGTTAGAAAGTAATTAATCATGTGATTAACAATATAAACCTTAAGAAGACTGTGAAAAGAAAGCATATTATTATCTCTAAAATAGCCACTGAATACTAATAGGAAGAGGTTTAGTTTAAAAGTCAATAAAAGAATTTAAATGGAATTCAAGAAATATTTCATTAATCAAACAGAGTACAGTAAAAGAAAAGCAAAGGAAGAAAAAAATAGAACAAATGAGAAAAAAAGTAAAATGGCAGACTTAAACCCAACCATATAAATAATTATAGTAAGTGTAAATGGATTAAGCAATCCAAATTAAAAGGCAAAGATTATTAATTAGACTTCAGACTGGATAAAACAGCAAGACACAACTAAATGTTGTCTATAAAGATCCACCTTAAGTATAATGAAATAGAAGATTAAAAGTAAAAAGATAAAAAAGATATTCTCTGGAAACAGAGTATGCACAAGAAAACTAATGTGGCTACATTAGTATCAAATAAAGTAGACTTCAAGATGAGCATTTACCAGAGATAAAGAGGAACATTCCATAAAAATAAAAAGGTCAATTGACCAGGAAGACATAACAATTCAAACCAGGTGATTAGAGCTTCAAAATATATGAAGCAAAAAACAAAATACAGAAATGAACAAATTCACAATCACAGCTGGAGATTTTAACACTCCTCTCCCACTAACTGATAGAATAACTAGACCAAAAAACAAAATCAGTAATGATATGAAACATTTGAACAACACTGTCAACCTGACCTAAATGATATTCATTGAACATTAACCACAACAACTGCAAAATACACATTCGTTCTAAAAGCACAATGGAACAATCACAAAGACAGATCACATGCTGGTCCATAAAATAAGTCTCAAAAAATTTTAAAAGACTGATATCTTAGAGAGTAAATTCTCTAACCAAAACAAAATTACACTAGAAATCAATGCCATTAAGTTATTAAGAAGATTCCCTACTGTTTAGAAATTAAGCAACACACTACAAGTATGCAAAGGTAAAAGAAAAGGAAATTAGAAATTATTTTGAATTGTTTGACAATGAAAACATAACATATCAGAATTTGCAGGATTCTAAGCAATGACTAGAGATAAATCTATAGCCATAACTACATACATTAAAAAACAAGAAATGCTTATCATCAATTACCTAAGTTTCTACCTTAAGATGATAGAAAAAAAGAGCAAATAAAACCTGAAATAGGGCTTCCCTGGTGGCAGAGTGGTTAAGAATCCACCTGTCAAGGCAGGGGACACGGGTTCAAGCCCTGGTATGGGAAGATCCCACATGCCATGGAGCAACTAAGCCCGTGTGCCACAACCACTGAGCCTGTGCGCCACAACTACTAAGACTGCGCTGTAGAGCCCACGAGCCACAGCTACTGAGCGTGCATGCCACAACTACTAAAGCCCATGTGGCTAGAGCCGCTGCTCTACAACAAGAGAAGCCACTGCAATGAGAAGCCCACACACCGCAACGAAGAGTAGCCCCCGCTCACTGCAACTAGAGAAAGAGAGAAAGCCTGCACGCAGGAACGAAGACCCAATGCAGCCAAAAATAAAATAAATAAATTTATTATTTTTTTTAACCTGAAATAAATAATAACAGTATGACCAGAAAACAATGAAATAAGAAATAAACATAAAATAGCGAAATCTTAAAGGGCCAGTAGTTGATCCTTTGAAAAAATTAACAAAATTGAAAAATCCCTAGCAAGAAAAATCAGGAATAAAAGACAGAAAAAACAAATTGCTAATATTAGGAATTCAGAGGGAACACTGCTACATCCTATATCCTATCTGAAAAGGTAATAAGGTAATACTATGAACAAAGTTCATGCATATATTCTACAAATCAGGTGAAATGAACAAATTCCTGTAAAACTCAACAAAAGTGAAACAAGATGAAATTAAAGCTCTAAATAGAATTAGTCCTCAGAAACCTCCCCACCCACAGTGACTGAGGGCAGGGCAGTGGGGAGAGGGGGAAGTGCTACTCCAGCTCTAGGCTTCCTTGGTAAACTCCACAAAATACAAACTTTAAACCAAAGCTAATAATCTTTCACAAAATAGAAGAGGAGGGAAGTACTTCCAAAAGCATTTTATGAGGCCAAGATAGTTCTCATACAACACCTGAAAAAGACATTACAGGAAAAACAACTTAGAAACCAATATTCTTCATAAATATTGATCTAAAACTCCTTAATAAAATACTGGCAAATTGAATCCAGCAACATATTAAAAGTAAGTATACTATTATTTATTGTAATTAAAATATCACAACCAAGGAGAATTTATCTCAGGAATGCAAGTTTGGTCTAAGATCAGAAAATAAATCAATGTATTATAAATTACCACATTAATAGAATGAATCAGAAAAACCACATGATCATTTCAATAAATGAAAAAAAGAAGCATTTGAAGAAGTTCAACACACATTCAAGATAAAAGCTTCTCAGCAAACAAAGAAACAAAAAGGAATTTCCTCAACCTGATAGAGGGAATCAATAAAAACCTACAGCTATCATCTTTCTTTTTTTTTCTTTTTTGAATTTCATTTTATTTATTTTTTTATACAGTTCTTATTACTCATCCATTTTATACACATCAGTGTATACATGTCAATCCCCCACCGCATTCCCCCCTTGCTGTCCATACGCTTGTTCTCTACATCTGTCTCCCACTTTCTGCCCTGCAAACCGGTTCATCTATACCATTTTTTTAGGTTCCACATATGTGCGTTAATATACGATATTTGTTTTTCTCTTTCTGACTTACTTCACTCTGTATGACAGTCTCTAGATCCATCCACGTCTCTACAAATGACCCAATTTCGTTCCTTTTTATGGCTGAGTAATATTCCATTGTATATATGTACCACAACTTCTTTATCCATTCGTCTGTCGATGGGCATTTAGGTTGCTCCCATGACCTGGCTATTGTAAACAGTGCTGCAATGAACACTGGGATGCATATGTCTTTTTGAATTATGGTTTTCTCTGGGTATATGTCCAGTACTGGGAATGCTAAGCTCATATGGTAATTCTATTTTTAGTTTTTTAAGGAACCTCCATACTGTTCCCCATAGTGGCTGTCAATTTACATTCCCACCCACAGTGCAAGAGGGTTCCCTTTTCTCCACACCCTCTCCAGCATTTGTTGCTTGTAGATTTTCTAATGATGCCCATTCTAACTGGTGTGAGGTGATACCTCATTGCAGTTTTGATTTGCATTTGTCTAACAATTAGTGATGTTGAGAAGCTTTTCATGTGCCTCTTAGTCATCTGTATGTCCTCTTTGGAGAAATGTCTATTTAGGTCTTCTGCCCATTTTTGGATTGGGTTGTTTGTTTTTTTATATTGAGCTGCTTGAGCTGTTTATATATTTTAGAGACTAATCCTTTGTCCATTGATTCGTTTGCAAATATTTTCTCCCATTTTGAGGGTTGTCTTTTCATCTTCTTTATGCTTTCCTTTGCTGTGCAAAAGGTTTTAAGTTTCATTAGGTTCCATTTGTTTATTTTTGTTTTTATTTCCATTACTCTAGGAGGTGGATCAAAAAAGATCCTGCTATGATTTATGTCAAAGAGTGCTCTTCCTACATTTTCCTCTGAGAGTTTTACACTGTCTGGTCTTCCATTTAGGTCTCTAATCCATTTTGAGTTTATTTCTCTGTATGGTGTTAGGGAGTGTTCTATTTCATTCTTTTACAAGTGGCTGCCCAGTTTTCCCAGCACCACTTACTGAAGAGACTGTCTTTTCTCCACTGTATACCCTTCTCTCCTTTGTCATAGATTAGTTGACCATAGGTGCATGGGTTTATCTCTGGGCTTTCTATCCTGTTCAATTGATCTATATTTCTGTTTTTGTGCCAGCACCATATTGTCTTGATTACTGTAGCTTTGTAGTATAGTCTGAAGTGCGGGAATCTAATTCCTCCAGCTCCAGTTTTTTCCCTCAAGACTGCTTTGCCTATTCGGGGTCTTTTGTGTCTCCATACAAATTTTAAGATTTTTTGTTCTAGTTCTGTAAAAAAATGGCATTGGTAATTTGATAGGGATTGCATTGAATCTGTAGATTGCTTTGGGTAGTATAGTCATTTTCACAATATTGATTCTTCCAATCCAAGAACATGGTATATCTCTCCATCTGTGGGAATCATCTTTAATTTCTCTCAACAGTGTCTTATAGTTTTCTGCATACAGATCTTTTGCTCCCTAGGTAGGTTTATTCCAAGATATTTTATTCTTTTGGTTGCAACGGTAAATGGGAGTGTTTCCTTAATTTCTCTTTCAGAGTTTTCATCATTAGTGTATAGGAATGCAAGAGATTTCTGTGCATTACTTTTGTATCCTGCTACTTCACCAAATTCATTGATTAGCTCTAGTAGTTTTCTGGTAGCATCATTAGGATTCTCTATGTATAGAATCATGGCATCTGCAAACAGTGACAGTTTTACTTCTTCTTTTCCAATTTGTATTCCTTTTATTTCTTTTTCTTCTCTGATTGCCGTGGCTAGGACTTCCAAAACTATGTTGAATAATAGTGGTGAGAGTGGACATCCTAGTCTTTTTCCTGATCTTAGAGGAAATGCTTTCAGTTTTTCACCATTGAGAATGATGTTTGCTGTGGGTTTGTCATATATGGACTTTACTGTGCTCAGGTAGGTTCCCTCTTTGCCCACTTTCTGGAGAGTTTTTATCATAAATGGGAGTTGAATTTTGTCAAAAGCTTTTTGTGCACCTATTGAGGTGATCATATGGTTTTTCTTTTTCAATTTGTTAATATGGTGTATCACATTGATTGATTTGCATATATTGAAGAATCCTTGCATCCTTGGGATAAATCCCACTTGATCATGGTGTATGATCCTTTTAATGTGTTGTTGGATTCTGTTTACAAGTATTTTGTTGAGGATTTTTGCATCTGTATTCATCAGTGATATTGGTCTGTAATTTTCTTTTTTTCTGGTATCTTTGTCTGGTTTTGGTACCAGGGTGATGGTGGCCTCATAGAATGAGTTTGGGAGTGTTCTTTCCTCTGCAGTTTTTTGGAAGAGTTTGAGAAGGATGGGTGTTAGCTCTTCTCTAACTGTTTCACAGAATTCACCTGTGAAGCCCTCTGGTCCTGAACTTTTGTTTGTTGGAAGATTTTTAATCACACTTTCCATTTCATTACTTGTGATTGGTCTGTTCACATTTTCTATTTCTTCCTGGTTCAGTCTTGGAAGGTTATACCTTTCTAAGAATTTGTCCATTTCTTCCAGGTTGTCCATTTTATTAGCATGGAGTTGCTTGTCATAGTCTCTTAGGATGCTTTGTATTTCTGCGGTGTCCATTGTAACTTCTCCTTTTTCATTTCTAATTTTATTTATTTGAGTCCTCTCCCTCTTTTACTTGATGAGTCTGCCTAATGGTTTATCAATTTTGTTTATTCTTCTAAAAGAACCAGCTTTTAGTTTTATTGATCTTTGCTATTATTTTCTTTGTTTCTATTTCATTTATTTCTGCTCTGATGTTTATAATTTCTTTCCTTCTGCTAACTTTCGGTTTTGTTTGGTCTTCTTTCTCTAGTTCCTTTAGGTGTAAGGTTAGATAGTTTATTTGAGATTTTTCTTCTTTCTTGAGGTAGGCTTGTATATCTATAAGTTTCCCTCTTAGAAGTGCTTTTGCCGAATCCCATAGGTTTTGGATCATCGTGTTTTCATTGTCATTTGTCTCTAGGTATTTTTTTATTTCCTCTTTGATTTCTTCAGTGATCACTTGGTTATTTAGTATTGTTTAGCCTCCATGTGTTTGTGTTTCTTCCCCTGTAACTGAATTCTAATCTCATAGCATTATGGTCAGAAAAGATGCTTGATATGATTTCAGTTTTCTTAAATTTACTGAGGCTTGATTTGTGACCCAAGATGTGATCTATTCTGGAGAAGGTTCTGTACACACTTGAGAAGAAAGTGTAATCTGCTGTTTTTGGATGGAATGTCCTATAAATATCAATTAAATCTATCTGGTCTATTGTGTCATTTAACGCTTTTGTTTCCTTATTAATTTTCATTTTGGATGATCCGTCCATTGGTATAAGTGAGGTATTAAACTCCCCCAGTATTATTGTGTTACTGTCAATTTCCTCTTTTATAGATGTTAGCAGTTGCCTTATGTATTGGGGTGCTCCTCTGTTGGGTGCATATATATTTATAATTGTTTATCTTCTTCTTGGATTGATCCTGTGATCATTATGTAGTGTCCTTGTCTCTTGTAACATACTTTATTTTAACATCTATTTTATCTGATATGAGTATTGCTACTCCAGCTTTCTTTTGATTTCCATTTGCATGGAATATCTTTTTCTGACCCCTCACTTTCATTCTGTATGTGTCCCTAGGTCTGAAGTAGGTCTCTTGCAGACAACATATATATGGGTCTTTTTTTGTATCCATTCAGCAAACCTGTGTCTTTTGGCTGGAGCATTTAATCCATTCACGTTTAAGGTAATTATTGATATGTATGTTCCTATTACCATTTTCTTAATTGTTTTGGGTTTGTTTTTGTAGGCCCTTCTCTTGTGTTTCCCACTTAGAGAAGTTCCTTTAGCATTTGTTGTAGAGCTGGTTTGGTGCTGCTGAATTCTCTTAACTTTCGCTTGTCTGTAAAGCTTTCGATTTCTCCATTGTATCTGAATGAGATAATCTTGGTTGTAAAATAATCTTGGTTGTAAGTTCTTCCCTTTCATCACTTTAAGTATACCATGTCACTCCCTTCTGGCTTGTAGAGTTTCTGCTGAGAAATCAGCTGTTAATCTTATGGGAGTTCCCTTGTATGTTGTCATTTTTCCCTTGCTGCTTTCAATAATTTTTCTTTGTCTTTAATTTTTTCCAACTCGATTACTATGTGTCTCAGCATGTTTCTACTTGGGTTTGTCCTGTATGGGACTCTCTGCACTTCCTGGACTTGGGTGGCTATTTCCTTTCCCATGTTAGGGAACTTTTTGACTATAATCTCTTCAAATATTTTCTCAGGTCCTTTCTCTCTCTCTTCTCCTTCTGAGACCCCTATATTGTGAATGTTACTGCCTTTAATGTTGTCCCAGAGGTCTCTTAGGCTGTCTTCATTTATTTTCATTCTTTTTTCTTTATTCTCTTCCACAGCAGTGAATTTCACCATTCTGACTTCCAGGTCACTTATCCGTTCTTTTGCCTCAGTTATTCTGCTATTGATTCCTTCTAGTGTACTTCTCAATTCAGTTACTGTATTGTTCATCTCTGTTTGTTTGTTCTTTAATTCTTCTAGATCTTTGTTAAATATTTCTTGCATCTTCTCGATCTTTGCCTCCATTCTTTTCCGAGGTCCTGGATCATCTTCACTATCATTATTCTGAATTCTTTTTCTGGAAGGTTACCTATCTCCACTTCATTTGGTTTTCTGGGATTTTTATCTTGTTCCTTCATCTGGTACATAGCCTTCTGCCTTTTCATCTTGTCTATCTTTCTGTGAATGTGGTTTTTGTTCCACAGGCTGAAGGACTGTAGTTCTTCTTGCTTCTGCTGTCTGCTCCTGTGGATGAGGCTATCTAAGTGGTTTCTGCAAGTTTCCTGACAGGAGGGACTGGTGGTGGGTAGATCTGGCTGTTGCTCAGGTGGGCCGAGCCCAGTAAAACTTTAATCCACTTGTCTGCTGATGGGTGGGGCTGAGTCCCCTCCCTGTTGGTTGTTTGGCCTGAGGTGACACCAACCCGGAGCCTACCCGGGCTCTTTGGTGGGGCTAATGGCAGACTCTGGAAGGGCTCACGCCAAGGAGTACTTCCCAGAACTTCTGCTGCCAGTGTCCTTGTCCTTACGGTGAGACAGAGCCACCTTCCACCTCTGCAGGAGACCCTCCAACACTAGCAGGTAGCTCTGGTTCAGTTTCTATGGGGTCACTGCTCCTTCCCCTGGGTCCCTGTGCCCACACTAATTTGTGTGTGCCCTCCAAGAGTGCAGTCTCTGTTTACCCCAGTCCTGTCAAAGTCCTGCAATCAAATCCCACCAGCCTTCAAAGTCTGATTCTCTAGGAATTCCTCCTCCTGTTGCCAGACCCCCAGGTTCGGAAGCCTGACGTGGGGCTCAGAACCTTCACTCCAGTTCTTGGACTTCTGTGGTATAAGTGTTCTCCAGTTTGTGAGTCACCCACCAGCAGTTATGGGATTTGATTTTATTGTGATTCCACCCCTCCTACCATCTCATTGTGTCTTCTCCTTTGTCTTTGGATGTGGGGTATCTTTTTGGGTGAGTTCCAGTGTTTTCCTGTTTATGACTGTTCAGCAGTTAGTTGTGATTCCAGTGTTCTCACAAGAGGAAGTGAGAGCACATCCTTCTACTCCGCCAACTTGAACCAATCGCTATCATCTTTCTTAATGAAGAAATATTTAATATTAATGTCACTAGATGTGACATTTCCCTTTTATTGTACAGCTTGGTAAAGAGAATAAATATCATCAAATAAGAAAAAAAAATATGGATGAAGACTAGCATGTCTGCTTTCATCTTTTCTGTTCAACACTGTACTGATAGTACTAGCCAATTCAATAAGAATACAAGAAAACTAAAAGAAAAGAATAGATTGGAAAGAAAGAAATGAAGCTGTTTTACTTGCAGACAATATAATCATGTGCATACAAGGTACCAAGAAAGCTACTAAATAACTACTTGAAAACAAATTTGGAAAAATTATGAATACAAGGTTAATATACAAAAATCAACAGTATATGTACTATGTGCTAACTGTAAACAATTTGAAATTAAACACACACAAAAAATTCCATTTACAATATCATCAAAGAACACTAAAACTAAATCTAACAAATGAATTACAAGACCTATACACTGAAAACTATAATATTACTCCAAGAAATTAAAGAAAATCTAAATAAATGTAGAAACATACCATGCTCAGGGTTAGAAGACTCAATGTTGTCAGGATCTCGATTCACCCAAAACTGATCTATACTGATAGTTCAATACTATCCTAATGAAAATACCAACATGCTTTTCTACACAAATTGGTAAGTTGAATATAAAATTTATACAGAAATGTAAAAGAACCTAGAATAGTCAAAACAATCTTAAGAAAAAACAAAATTGGAGGACTCTCACTTTCTGATATTAAGCCTTCTATACAGCTTCAATCTTCAAGAGAGTATGGTTCTACTCTAAGGATTAAACTATTCATGGAACACAACACAGTGTCCAGAGATAGACCCATACACATATGTTTAATTAATTTTTGTCTAATGTATCAAGTCAATTCAATAGGGAAAGCAAAGTCGTTTAAACAAAGTGCTAGAACAATTAGATAAACTATTATAATGTGTGTTTTCCAACACTGCCAAGCAATTAAGTCAATTCTGACACTATCTACCTGGAGATAGCAACAGATCCCATATGTTAAGGGCTTAGTCCCACAAGACTGCACCCAATTCAGATGCCAGTCACAAGTCCAGCCTATTACATGTGCTTCTGAGCTGACTGGCTATAAATGTGATGTTCGCATGACCCCCTCCTCAGGTTCAATTGAAAGCATACCTCATTGTATCATACAGATATTGCATCTTTTACAAATTGAAGGTTTGTGGCAACCCTGCATCAGGACCATTTTTCCAAGTGAGCATTTACTCGTTGTGTCTCTGTGTCACATTTTGGTAATCCTTGCAATATTTCAAACTTTTTCATTATTATCATATTTGTTATTATGATCTATGATCACTGATCTTTCATGTTACTATTGCAAAAAGATTATGACTTGCTGAAGGCTCAGATGATGGTTAACACATTTTAGCAAGAAAGTATATTTTAATTATACTTTTAATTAAGGTATGTACTAATTATACTTTTAATTAAGGTATGTACTTTTTTTCTTTTTAGACATAATGCTATTGCACACTTTATAGACTACAGTATAATGGAAATGTAACTCTCACGTGTACTGAGAAACAAAAAAGTTTATGCAACTGCTTTATTGTGATATTCCCTTCACTGCGGTGGTCTGGAACCAAACCCACAATATCTGAGGTTGCCTGTATTTTACTAGAGCAGCTCACAGAACTCAGCAAAATGTTTACTTACATTTACCAGTTTATTATAAAGGGTATTATAAAGGATGCAGATGAACGGCCAGATGAAGAGGTAAATACAAGGTTCAGAAGGGCCCTGAGCACAGGAGCTTCTGTCCCCATAGAACTAGAGTACACAACCCACCCAGCATGTGGATATGTTTTACAACCCAGAAGCTCATCGAATCTTGTTGTTCAAGAATTTTCATAGAGTTTAATCTGCAGCCCACCCCACTTCCCGTTCCCAGAGGTCAGTAGGAGAGGCTGAAAGTTCTAACCCTCTAAATACTTGGCCTTGCTGGTGACCAGTCCCATCCTGAGGCTATCTAGGGGTCCTACCCCAAGTCACCTCACTAGCATGAACTAGCAGGTGTGCTCAAAAAGAGGCTCCTTATGAATGACAAAGGACAATCCTAACACTCAGGAAATTCCAAGGGTTTTAGAAGCTTTGTGACAGGACCCAAGGACAAAGAATAAATATATTTCCTATTATGACACAACTATGAAAAAATATAAACCTTGATCATTATCTCACTTCATACAAAAAAATTAATTCCAGATATACAAGCCAGACCTAGAAATCTTAAAGGTAAAAATATACATGAGAATATCAACCTTGGGGTAGACAGGCAAAGATTTTTTAGAGAGGGCAGAAAAAGTACTAAGCATTAAGAAAAAAAAAATTGGAGGGGGGTATAAATTGGGTTTCACGAAAATTTAAAACTTCAGCTCATCACAAGGCAAGCCACAGACTGGGAGAAATATTCCCAATACATGTACCTGACAATGGACTCATAACCAGAATATATTAAAACTCCTGCAACTCAATTACAAGAAGAAAAATGAGCCAAAAAAAAAAAAAGAGTGAAAGACTTGAACATACACTTCATGAAAGAAGATATAGCAATATCTAACATGCACATGAAAAGGGGCTTAAAATCACTGACCATCAGGGAAGCACAAACTAAAACCATCAGAAGATATCATTTTATACCCACCAGTGAACAGAATGACCACACCAAACATTGACAAAGATGTGAAACAACTGGAACTCTTATGAACACTTGTACAAGTATTTATAGCAGCATTATTCATAATGGCCAAAAACTGGAGACTACCTAAATGTCTATCAAAAGAACAGCTAAAACAATATTGGGTTATATTCATGTAAAGGAATACTACTCAGCCATAAAAAGGACTCAGTTACTGATACATGCAACAAGGATGACTTCAAAAGCATTAGATTAAGAAAAAGAAACCAGATACAAAAGGCTATATACTATAAGGTTCCCTTTATATGAAGTATAAGAACATGTAAAACTCATTATGGTGACAGAAATCACAACAATCATGGCCTATGGGTGTGGGACTGACTACAAGAGAGCCCAAGGAAACTTTCTAGGGGCATGGAAATGTCCTCTATCTTGATTGGGGTATGGTTACACAGTCATATATGTTTATCAAAAATCACTGAACGCCACATATAAGATCTGTGAATCCTATTATATGTATAAGTTTAACTCAATAAATTAAAAGAAAGAGGGAAAAAAACTTTAAAAAATATTCCAGTTCAAGATGGCAGACCTACCACAAGTATTTATCATCTCCCCACAAGATAGTAACTGGGAAGGGACAGGAGAAGAGCTTCTGGAACACTGGTATTCTATTTATCTTGTTCTGAATGATGAGTATAAAGGTGTTTTCACTTTGGGATAATCCATCTATCTGGACACTTATGATCTGTACCTTCTTCTACAAATGTGTTATATTCAATTTTTTTAATCAGCCAATGAACCAGGTACCCTCCAAAATCCACTGTTATATAGAGCATCTATCCAGCTACTATATTTTCACAAAGGATGTTAAATTTACCAAATGCTGGTCTGCTTTCTAAAGCAAAACAAAAACTAAAACAAAACACTCCTTAATTAATAGCTCCGATGATTAGCTGGTCACGGTATGATCCAAAAATATCAGCTTTCAGCTCCTATTAAAATGTGCAGATGACAGAAGCAACTTTACAAAAGACTGTATGGCAAACATGCAGTCCAATATCCTAATATCCTAGAGGATACTCTAGGTATCCTCTAAGTATCCCAATAAAATAAGCAATGGATTCATTTTCTCACCCCTGATATTCATTCTAATATTTTGTAGTATGTAGCTAAAAATGTATCTTCAGCACTTGTCAGAATAAACTGTGACTTTTATATGATTTATGTGCCAGCAAGTCAAATCACCACATCTCCAATAGGTCCTCTGCCAAACTACCAAATTCCCTAATTTTTTTTTTTTTTTTTTTTTGCGGTACGCAGGCCTCTCACTGTTGTGGCCTCTCCCGTTGCGGAGCACAGGCTCCGGACGCACAGGATCAGTGGCCATGGCTCACGGGCCCAGTCGCTCCGCGGCATGTGGGATCTTCCCGGACCGGGGCACGAACCCGTGTCCCCTGCATCAGCAGGCGGACTCTCGACCACTGCACCACCAGGGAAGCCCCCTAAATATTTTTTAAGCCGAGCATTTAATAAATGTTGAGAAGAATAATGAATTAAATCAGATGATTGAAATGCTGAGAGCCTGGCTAAACTCAGAAATCAAAATTGTATGATGCCAGCAATTAACACAAGTATTCTACATTCTTCAACAGTATTCAGCAGTAGATACAAAAGGCTGGGTTATGGTGGGACACTGAGAATACAGAATTGGCATCCTGCCTCCTCTCCCCTTCCCCAACACCCCACAAAATAAAAAAATAATATACTTCTGGTTCCTTCAGACTTTTGATCTTCTCACCTCTGGTCTCAAAAAGTTTTCTTTGTTTATAAAAGCAGGTACTAAATCTAAGTGTGAGCTTCAGGTGCAGTCTTTCTGCAGCCTAATTATTCAAACTGTCAGGTTTAATCTCATTCTGTGGGAAACTCCCTTTGCCCCTCTCCTGAGGGCAGTTACACATTTGCTCTCTCTCTTCCAGGCTCAGGGGCTCATTTGCAGATGCTTTTGTCACCTGTTGGAATCTGAGATTTAAAAGGATCCCTGAGATTTAAAAAGGACAGAAAAGAGAGAACTTGCTCACACCTTGCTGGGCATGGGCTATGGGGATTCTATATCTCTGAGCTAGGAACACCAACCCTTGGCCTGGACTTCTGTGTCTCTTCTCACTGACTTGGATCTCTAAGTGTCTGATCACTGTGGAAAGTGGAAGTACTTCCATCTTCTTGTGGCCATCCATAAAGACTTAGGAGGAATTCTGAATCATTTCCTGTTGAGAATTCTAACACTAACATAGGAGGCGGGAAATATTGTCAATGAGAAAATGTTGCCTGCCATATCAGTAAACAAGGATGTTGCAGCCATCAAGCCATCACATTACCACCTCCCTGATAGTTAGCCCTGAGGGAACTCAGGATAGAAACAGGATGCCCCCCATCTAGCAGTCAGCTGCTGCAGCCACCCCTGATGGTGCACCCTGAGGAAACTCAGGATGAGAAAGCACAGGATACTGGCCCCAGATAACTGAGGGCCCCAGATATCAAAGGAATGATTTCAACGAGCCCAAACTCTTGCATCCTCCCATACACAGACAAGCGCTAAATTCCTTAACTTGAGATATGTGATTTTCTTAAATTGACAGTAATCTTTTGATGTTCTGACTACCTGTCTTTGCTACAAAAACTCTTATATATCCTGGCCCCTCCCTTACCTCTTCGAAGCAGTCCCTTAGAGTTACCTGAGAGACTGCATCCTGGGATGAAGTCCTCAGTTTTGTCCGCCAAATAAAACATAATTCTCAACTTACAGGTTGCACAATTTTTTCAGTTGACAATATTAAAATCAAAATTCTCCTTCTGGTGTTTCCAAATTTCCATTGACTCTAACTTTAATTATAAACTGAATAAAGATTATTTTAGAATTTCCTTAAAGAAAAAAAAAATCCTGGCTTAATCCACAGAAATAAAGGTCAAGATCACAAAGGAACTGGAATGGATGGTGTCAGGAGTATAACTGAAATAACCAACTATGGGATCTGAGTGTGAAAGAGGAAGAAATGCAGCCAAGAGACTTAAATGTGCTGAGAAGATAGGAGGATTCTGGGACCAAAGATCAAAGAGCACATTTATCAGAACTCAAGCAGCAGAAAAAAGACAAGATGTTACAATGAAAAAAGAAGAGTTTCAGAGTTCAAGACATATTATATCTACTTACTTTCACAACTGGAAATGAATATAGGAATATCTATGATTAGAACTGCCAGACTATGGCATGGTGCCTGACCCAAAGTAAAACATGAATAAATAAGGCATAATTGTTATAAGTCAGTGGAGAAAATCCAAAGTACTTATAATATTTACCTAGAACATAATTAACTATAAATTCACAGTTACTAAGAAAAAATAAAATTTATTCCTATAAATAACATAGAGCTCATCTGATATTTTTATATTATCCAATCAACTGTTCTTTTCCTTAAGGACAAATTCAAGTTGATTGGACAGATACTATATAAATAAATATGTAACCATATGTACTCAGAGTAAAATAAAATTTCATTTTGTTCTGAAGCAAGTTTAATCATAAGCACTGTGGTTTACAGAATTTTTTCTACATCTAAGGAATTTCTACACTGCCCTTATAACTCAATATTGGCCACAACGAAATTAACCATAAATCTAAAGAAGGCAGATTACTTATAAAATAAATTTCCTTGCCTTGATGTAGACTCAACAGAGTCTGAACAGAGAAACAGAATAATATAAAATAAGACATTAGATTTTAGTACTAATAAGCAACGGGAAAGATTCAATCATGTGACAGTGAAAGTTGGTCTTGGCCCCACACACCTCATTATAAATTCAGTATATTGACTGGGTTCTTTTGCAAAACATCTCAAACCTGACTGCAAATTTTAACGACTCCCCAATCAGAAAATATTAACCACAGTGTGCTGATAATAAAATGATGCTTAATGCAATTTTCTTACCTGCCTCAACAGTTTCTCAATGGCTGACATTACCATAAGGCCTCTCCAAACAATGGGTGCAGTCTCTTCAATCAGGAAGCCCATGGACATACTGCAATGGGAAACCAAAAATACAACTAATTTATATAAGTTAATATTATTCTGAAAAGTAACATAAAGTAAAAAAGATATGCTCACCAAGCAATACCATAATTCAAAAGAGGCCGCATTAAGTTACCTGAAATAAGAAAAAAACATCTTTTAGAAGAGTAAGTCATTATACATAAACATACTGCCTGTTTTCTTATCAGAGTGTCAAATTAAAAATATAAAATATAAAATATAAATAAGCTACTCATATCGCTAGTCTTTCACTTCCAACTAATTCACCTCAATTTGCAACAGTTTAAACATTATACCAAGCATACAACTAATACACCCAATGGGTGCAACATCTAAAAATAGATGGGATATAGTTTTATTAAGAAACACTTCATCTACTATTTTCAAATGTTCTAAAAAATAACCTTAATAAGTAATTTTGTCCACCAGGTTTATTCATATATATCGATAAATAAATTATATACATATGCTTATCTAGTATGTGTATACATGTATATTTGTAAACACACACACACAGTTATTTCTTTTCTTTACTTGAAATTTTTGAAAAGTATAAGAATCCAAAAAAAGTAACAAACTCTATTTCATATTTCAACATAATAAAAGCCAAATGTGAAAAACCCACAGCAAGCATCATACTCAATAGTAAAAGACTGAACGTTTTTCCTCTAGGATCAGGAACAAGATAAGGATGCCCACTTTTGCCACTTTTATTCAACATAATACTGAAAGTTATAGCCAGAGCAATGAGGCAAGAAAAAGAAATAAACAGCATCCAAATTGGAAAGGAAGAAGTAAAGTTTTCTCTTTTCACAGATGTTATGATCTTATATATAAAACCCTGAAGGTTCCACAAAAAACTATTAAAGCTAATAAATAAATCTGGTAAAGTAGAGGATACAAAGTCAAAATACAAAAATCAGTTCATTTCTATATACTAACAATGAACAATCTGAAAAGGAAATTATGAAAATCCCATTTACAACAGCATCAAAAAGAATAAATACTTTGGAATTTACTTAATCAAGGAGGTAAAAGACTTGCAAAATGCAAACTACAAAACATTGCTGAAAGAAATTAAAGAAGACATAAACAAACGAAAACGTATGCCATGTTCATTAACTGGAAGACTTAATATTAAGATGTCAATACTACCCAAAGCCACCTACAGATTCAATGCAATCCCTATCAAAATCCCTATCAAGATAATATTTCTTGCAGAAGTAAAAAATCCATCCTAAAATTCATATGGTATCTCAAAGGATCCCAAATATGCAAATCCATCTTGAAAGAGAAGAACACAGCTTGAGGACTCATACTTCCTTATTTCAAAGCTTACTACAAAGCTACAGCAATCAAAACAACGTGGTACTGGCATAAAGGCAGACATATAGATCAATGAAACAGAATAGAGAGACCAGAAATAAACCCTCACATACACAGTCAAACGATTTTTTCACAGAGAGGCCAAGATCATTCACTGGAGGAAAAGCTGGGAAAACTTTATATCCACATGCAAAAGAATGAAGTTGGACCCTTACTTAACACCACAGACAAAAAATTAACTCAAAATGGGTCAAAGGCCTAAATGTAAGAGCTAAAACTATAAAGCTCTTAAAAGAAAACATAGGGCAAGAGCTTCATGTCATTGGATTTGGCAAGGATTTCATGGATACACACCAAAGACATAGGCAACAAAAGCAACAATAGACAAATTGGAGTTCATGAAAGGTCTTAAACGTTGTGCATCAGGAGATAATATCAACAGAGTGAAAAGGCAACCCAAAGAATGGGAGAAAATATTTGTAAATCATATATCTTATAGAGATTAATACCCAGAATAGAATATAGAGAGAACTCTTAAAACTCAACAACAACAACAAAATTCAAAAATGGGCAAAGGAAGTGAATAGACATTTCTCCAAGGAAGATATACAAATGGCCAATAAGCACATGAAAAAATGTTCAACATCAATGATCATTAAGGAAATGTGAATCAAAATTACAATGAGAGGCCACCTCACACTATTAGGATGGCTGCCATAAAAAAAAAAAAAAAACACAGGAAATAACAACAGTTGGCAAGAATAAAGCCAAATGGCAACCCTTGTGCACTGTTCATGCGAATGTAAAATGGAAATGTTATGGAAAATAATATGAGTTCCTCAAAAAATTAAAAATAGAATTACCATACAATCCAGCAATTCCACTTCTTGGTGGAATTGAAAGCAGGGATGAAAAAAGGATTGAAGGGTATCAGTGTCTTGAAGAGATATTTGTACACTCATGTTCACAGCAGCATTATTCACAATACCTAAAATGTGGAAACAACCCAAGGGTTCTTTAATGAATGAATGGATAAGCTAAACGTGGTATAGATATGCAATGGAATATTATTCAGCCTTAAAAAGGAAGAAAATTCTGACATATGCTACAACATGGATGAACCACGAGAACACTGCTAAGTAAAATAACTCAGACACAAAAAGAGAAATACTGTATGATCCCCTTATATGAGATACTGAAAGTAGTCGAAATGATAGAGAGAGAAAGTAGAATGGTGGTTGCCAGAGGCAGGGGAAAGTAGCAATGTAGAGCTATTGTTTAACGGATAGGGTGCTTTGGTTTTACAAGATGAAAAGAAGTATGGAGGTAGATAGTGGTGATGGCTGCACACATTATGAATGCATTAAATACCACTGAACTGTACACTTAAAAATGGTTAAGAAGGCAAATTTTATGTTATGTTTTTTACCACAATAAAAGAAAAAAATTTTCTACTTTGTATTGAGACAATAAATCGTGTTAATCTCAAAAGAGAAAACCAATGTACTGCTTATGCTCAATACAAAACAAAGAAAATACACTTCACGTAGCAAAAGGTTATTATAAAATATAGTTTCTTTTATCAGACTATCTGTGTAGCCATGGCCCCAGTCATTCTTGCTACCGTATCCCAGTTCTTCACCATAACAAAGTACACTACAAGCCCTCTTACCTTACGTAACTTGGACTAGTATTGGGCTAAAAGTTTAGGGCAAAATCATAAAAATCTAGCAGAATTACATATTCAGGTTTTATCATATGTTCTTTAGGTTCTTTCTCCTCTTTAAAGAGACTGAAATTTAAAATTATGATAAAGCATACAGGCATGGTTTATATAAGAAATCCATTACTGAGTTCTATTCACTGGATTCCCTAC
>NW_006777677.1:84269-114718 GCF_000442215.2 Lipotes vexillifer
CACAAAAAAAGCTATGGCCCTTCATTAAAAGATTGGTGAATAAGTATGCATTTTTATGTTCCAAGCTAAAATAAAATGTTTAAGTATATACTTTTTAATGGTTTCCCTCTTTAATTTCTGACTAAACTAACAAGCTCAATCTCCCCCACAGATAATTTGATAGCAATATTCTTTTCCATGTAACTAACTTTGTCAATTCTTTCCAAAGCATCTAAGTTAAATTTACAGAGAAATAACTTTTCTCCATTGGGCTCTGCACAATTTTCTGCTTTCCATTTTCTCCAATAACAAATACATACCAATTAAAAAGTCAAGTAGTACTACAAAAATTATTACCAAATGTCAATAATCCCCCAGAACTGTCACATTTCTTACTCCCCAGAGCCAACAACTATTAGTTGATTTTTTTTAACTTCTTATGATGAATTAATCTTAGGCTTACAGAAAGTTTCAAGTACAGCCAGAGTCCTCATATACCCTTCACTTAGCTTTCCCTAATGTTAATATTTTATATAACCATAGTACAATTATCACAACCAGGAAATTAAAGTTGATACAATACAATTAGCTAATCTACCAAACCAAGAGTTTGACAATTTTTAGTTATCTCATGACATATTAAAGTATTTAGCTCTTTTTCACAAACACAGGCACACTTTTCATGCACCCATCTTCCCAATGCAATTATATCACTATTTTTATTAGACATCATGTAAATGTTATTAATAGGTGAGCAATATAGCACACAATACTATTTTTCCTTTCTCTCTCTGAACTGATAAGATCTTTGTGCAGCATGTGTGTATGTGTTTCCTTCATTTTCTATGTATTTATTAGCAAATTGTTCCTATTTTCCAGTTGTGCAAATATCAAATACATTAATCAAATGCACTAGGCATTTGAGTTCATCATCTTGAACAAGGCTCTGCTGTTCTGTCCCTTTATAATGTCTTTTCAATAACAGAAGTTTTTACTTTTTATATAATCAAATTAATCAGTTTTTTCCTTTATGGTCTATCCTTATTGGGTCTTGTTTAAGAAAGCCTTTACTAATACAGTCATTGAGATCGTATCTTATATTTTCTTCTAAATCTTCATAGTTTTGCATTTTACATCTAAGTCCTTAAACCATCTGAAATTAATTTGTGTGTGTAGTGTGAGGATCCACTACTTTATTTGCACGTGGATAATAAATTGTCCTACCATCAATAGTCTACAATGCTAGCCTTGTCATAAATCAGGTTTCCATATATATATAAGTCTGTTTCTGGACTATCTATTCGATTCTACTAGTTTATCTGTCTATCCTTGAGCCTATACCAAACAGGGGGCATATACTGCAGTTTTATAATAAGTCCCCGTATCTGGCAGCGCCAAGTCCCCTGTGTTTTCTCTCTCTTCAAGAGTGTCTTACCTATTCACAGGCCCTTTTGCTCACCTTTATAATTTGTATATTCAGCTTGGTCATCAATTTCGACAAGTGGACTTCTGACTGGATTTGCAAGACTATTAGGAGGAACTGAGATTTTTATAAAATTTAGTCTTCCTATCCATGAACATCATTTGTTTTCCAATTATTGACATTTTGAAAATCTTTCACTAAAATTTTACAATTCTTTTCCTCTTGAAAATTGTACATTTCCTTTGTTAGGTTTGTTCCCAGGTACCCTGTATTTTTGAAGCTATTTGTATCTTTTTTTATGATCTATATGCTGTTTATTATAAAATTAACATAAACATCAATCTATATTAAAATCTATAGTTGATATAAAATGTGATATCATCCAGTATACATTCACGAAGGATTTGGCAAAAAAATTATCAATGTTGATAAATAATAATAATAGCAACAATCGAGTCTGTCCTGATACATTCTAAATTCTTCTTCCACTTTTTATTTTTTATTTATTTTTCTTTTTTGCAGTACGCGGGCCTCTCACTGCTGTGGCCTCTCCCGTTGCGGATCACAGGCTCCGGACGCGCAGCTCAGCGGCCATGGCTCACGGGCTCAGCCGCTCCGCGGCATGTGGGATCCTCCCGGACCGGGGCACGATCCAGTGTCCCCTGCATCGGCAGGCGGACTCTCAACCACTGCGCCACCAGGGAAGCCCTTCTTCCACTTTTTAAACCCAAGGATATTCTTCAAAGTTTACACCATATTACTCTTGCCCCATATTGGTATACACCAAAATTCCAATTCATGAGAGTATTCATTCACACAGTCATTAGACAAAAATTTACTTTATGACTCCTAGGTGCTAGAGACTGGGATAGGCCCTAGTAAAACATCAGTGAATGTCAGAGATATGGTCTGATGGAGCTTAAACTCCAGCAGACAGGAGAGATAGTGGTCTTAAAAAGGCTTATTCTGTCTGCATAGCCTATGAATGAAAATTTTTTTAACACCTTTATTGGAGTATAATTGCTTTACATTGTTGTGTTAGTCTCTGCTGTATAACAAAGTGAATCACCGATACATATACATATATCCCCATAACCAATCCCTCTTGCGTCTCCCTCCCACACTCCCTATCCTACCCCTCTAGTGGTCAGAAAGCCCTGAGCTGATCTCCCTGTGCTATGCAGCTCCTTCCCACTAGCTATCTACTTTACATTTGGTAGTGTATGTATATCAATGATACTCTCTCACTTCGTGCTAGCTTACCATTCCCCAACCCCATGTTCTCAAGTCCATACTCTACATCTGCGTGTTTATTACTGTCCTGCCCCTGGGTTCATCAAAACCTTTTTTTTTTTTTTAGATTCCATATATATGTGTTAGCATATGGTATTTGTTGTTCTGACTTGCTTCACTCTGTACAACAAACTCTAGGTCCATCCACCTAACGACAAATAACAATTTCGTTTCCTTTTATGGCTGAGTAATATTACATTGTGCATATGTGCCACATCTTCTTTATCCATTCGTCAATGGACACTTAGGTTGCTTCCATGTTCTAGCTATTGTAAATAGTGCTGAAATTAACATTGTGGTACATGACTCTTTTTGAATTCTGGTCTTCTCAGAGTATATGCCCAGTACTGGGATTGCTGGGTCACTGGGTAGTTCTATTTTTAGTTTTTTAAGGAACCTCCATACTGTTCTCCACAGTGGCTGTATCAACTCACATTCCACCAACAGTGCAAGAGGGTTCCCTTTTCTCCACACCCTCTCCAGAATTTATTGTTTGTATATTTTTGATGATAGCCATTCTGACTGGTGTGAGATAATACCACATTATTGTTTTGATTTGCGTTTCTCTAATGATTAGTGATGTTGAGGATCCTTTCATGTGTTCGTTGGTAATTTGTATATCTTCTTTGGAGAAATGTCTATTTAGGTCTTCTGCCCATTATTTGATTGGGTTGTTTTTTTCATATTCAGCTGCATGACCTGCTTGAATATTTTGGAGATTAATCCTTTGTCAGTTGCTTAGTTTGCAAATATTTTCTCCCATTCTGAGGGCTGTCTTTTCATCTTGTTTGTGGTCTCCTTTGCTGTGCAAAAGGTTTTAAGTTTCATTAGGTCCCATTTGTTTATTTCTGTTTTTATTTCCATTTCTCTAGGAGGTGGGTCAAAAAGGATCTTGCTGTGATATATGTCATAGTGTTCTGCCAATGCTTTCCTCTAAGACTTGTATAGTATCTGGCCTTACATTTAGGCCTTTAATCCACTTTGAGTTTATTTTTGTGTATGGTGTTAGGGAGTGTTCTAATTTCATTCTTTTACATGTAGCTGTCCAGTTTTCCCGGCACCACTTATAGAAAAGGCTGTCTTTACTCCATTGTATATTCTTGCCTCCTTTATCAAAGATAAGGTAACCATAGATTATGGGTTTATCTCTGGGCTTTCTATCCTATTCCATTGATCTATATTTCTGTTTCAGGGCCAGTACCATACTGTCTTGATTACTGTACCTTTATAGTATAGTCTGAAGTACAGGAGCCTGATTCCTCCAGCTCTGTTTTTCGTTCTCAAGATTGCTTGGGCTATTC
Organism: Lipotes vexillifer; assembly: GCF_000442215.2. Taxonomy (NCBI): domain Eukaryota; kingdom Metazoa; phylum Chordata; class Mammalia; order Artiodactyla; family Lipotidae; genus Lipotes; species Lipotes vexillifer. Next base: position 88,266 of record NW_006777677.1, read on the forward strand.
GGAGTCTTTTCTGTTTCCATACAAATTGTGAAATTTTTTGTTCTAGTTCTGTGAAAAATGGCATTGGTAGTTTGATAGGGATTGCATTGAATCTGTAGATTGCTTTGGGTAGAACAGTCATTTTTACAATGTTGACTCTGCCAATCTAAGAACATGGTATATCTCTCCATCTATTAGTATCATCTTTAATTTCTTTCATCAGTGTCTTACAGTTTTCTCCATACAGCTCTTTTGTCTCCTTAGGTAGGTTTAGTCCTAGGTATTTTATTCTTTTTGTTGCAATGGTAAATGGGAGTTTTTCTTTAATTTCTCTTTCAGATTTTTCATCATTAGTGTATAGGAAGGCAAAAGATTTCTGTGCATTAATTTTGTATCCTGCTATTTTACCAAATTCGTTGATTACCTCTAATAGTTTTCTGGTGGCATCTTTAGGATTCTCTATGTATAGGATCATGTCATCTGCAAACAGTGACAGCTTTACTTCTTTTCCGATTTGGATTCCTTTTATTTCTTTTTCATCTCTGAGTGCTGTGGCTAAAACTTCCAAAACTAGGTTGAATAATAGTGGTGAGAGTGGGCAACCTTGTCTTGTTCCTGATCTTAATGGAAATGATTTCACTTTTTGACCACTGAGAATGATGTTGGCTGTGGGTTTCTCATATATAGCCTTTATTATGTTGAGGTAAGTTCCCTCTATGCCTACTTTCTGCAGGGTTTTTGTCATAAATGGGTGTTAAATTTTGTCACAAGCTTTTTCTGCATCTATTGAGATGATCATATGGTTTTTATCCTTCCATTTGTTAATATGGTGTATCATGTTGATTGATTTCTATATATTGAAGAATCCTTGCATTCCTGGGATAAACCCCACTTGATCATGGTGTATGATTCTTTTAATGTGCTGTTGGATTCTGTTTGCTACTATTTTGTTGAGGATTTTTGCATCTATGTTCATCAGTGATAATGGCCTATAGTTTTCTTTCTTTGTGACATCTTTGTCTGGTTTTGGTATCAGTGTGATGGTGGCCTCATAGGATAACTTTAGGAGTGTTCCTCCCTCTGCTATATTTTGGAGGAGTTTGAGAAGGATAGGTGTTAGCTCTTCTCTAAATGTTTGATAGAATTCACCTGGGCTTTTGTTTGTTGGAAGATTTTTAATCAGAGTTTCAGTTTCAGAGCTTGTGATTGGTCTGTTCATAATTTGTATTTCTTCCTAGTTCAGTCTTGGAATGTGCTTTTCTAAGAATTTGTCCATTTTTTCCAGGTTGTTCACTTTATTGGCATATACTTTCTTGTAGTAATCTCTCATGATCCTTTGTATTTCTGAAATGTCAGTTGTTACTTCTCCTTTTTCATTTCTAATCCTGTTAATTTAAGTCTTCTCCCTTTTTTTCTTGATGAGTCTGGCTAATGGTTTATCAATTTTGTTTATCTTCTCAAAGAAGCAGCTTTTAGGGGGATTTGAGAAGATAGTGGAAGAGTAAGATGCGGAGATCACCCTCCTCCCCACAAATACATCAGAAATACATCTACACGTGGAACTCCTCCTATACAACACCCACTGAACACTGGCAGAAGACCTCAGACATCCCAAAAGGCAAGAAACTCCCCACATAGCTCGGTAGGGCAAAAGAAAAAAGAAAAAACAGAGACAAAAGAATAGTGACAGGACCTGCACCAGTGGGAGGGAGCTGTGAAGGAGGAAAGGTTTCCACACACTAGGAAGCCCCTTCGCGGGCGGAGACTGAGGGAGGCGGAGGGGGGAGCTTTGGGTCCACAGAGGAGAGCGCAGCAACAGGGGTGCAGAGGGCAAAGTGGAGAGACCCCCGTACAGAAGAGCGGCCCACCAGCCTTAGAGGCTTGTCTGCTCACCCGCTGGGACGGGCGGGGGCTGGGAGCTGAAGCTCGGGCTTCGGTGGAATCGCAGGGAGAGGACTGGGGTTGGCAGCGTGAACACAGCCTGAAAGGGGCTAGTGCGCCACAGTTAGCCGGGAGGGAGTCCAGGAAAAAGTCAGGACCTGCCGAAGAGGCAAGAGACTTTTTCTTCCCTCTTTGTTTACTGCTGCGCGAGGAGAGGGGATTAAGAGCGCTGCTTAAAGGAGCTCCAGAGACCGGTGCGAGCCACAGCTATCAGCGCAGACCCCAGAGACGGGCAGGAGACGCTAAGGCTGTGGCTGCAGCCACCAAGATGCCTGTGTGCGAGCACAGGTCACTATCCACGCCTCCCCTCCCAGGAGCTTGTGCATCCCACCACTGCCAGGGTCCTGTGATCCAGGGACAACTTCCCCAGGAGAACGCACAGCGTGCCTCAGGCTGGTACAACGTCACGCCAGCCTCTGCTGCCGCAGGTTCGCCCCACATCTGCACCCCTCCCTCCCCCCTGTCTGAGTGAGCCAGAGCCCCCGAATCAGCTGCTCCTTGAACCCCATCCTTTCTGAGTGAAGAACAGACGCCGTCAGGCGACCTACATGCAGTGGTGGATCCAAATCCAAAGCTCAACCCTGGGAGCTGTGCGAAAAAAGAAGAGAAAGGGAAATTGCTCCCAGCAGCCTCAGAAGCAGCAGATTAAAGCTACACAATCAATTTGATGTACCTGCACCTGTGGAATACCTGAATAGAAAACGAATCATCCCAAACTGAGGAGGAGGACTTTGGGGGCAAGATATATTGTTTTTCCCCCTTTTCCTCTTTTTGTGAGTGTGTATGTGTATGCTTCTGTGTGAGGTTTTGTCTGTATAGCTTTGATTTCACCATTTGTCCTATGGTTCTGTCTGTCCGTTTTGTTTTCTTTTTTTTTTTCTTTTACTTTTTTTTTTTTTTTTTTTTTTGTCATCTTTCCCTGCTAATGATGAAGTCATTAGGACTTGCAGTATAAGTAAATTTACAGGCTCTGTTTTTCTAAGGGTGTGGAAAAGATAGTTTTCTTCACTATTATCATTGATGCAATCAGGGCAACGAACCCGTGTCCCCTGCATCGGCAGGCAGACTCTCAACTACTGTGCCACCAGGGAAGCCCTTCTTTTACTTTTGAAAAATTTTTTTCTTAATAATCATTTTTTATTTTAATAAATTTATTTTATTTTATCTTACTTTATTTTATTTTATTTTATGCTCTTTCTTTCTTTCTATTTTTTCTCCCTTTTATTCTGAGCCGTGTGGATGAAAGGCTCTTGGGTTTCCAGCCAGGCATCAGCACCATGCCACTGAGGTGGGAGAGCCAAGTTCAGGACACTGATCCACAAGAGACCTCTGAGCTCCACATAATATCAAACGGCGAAAATCTCCCAGAGATCACAATCTGAACACCAAGACCCACCTTCACTCGACAACCAGCAAGCTACAGTGCTAGACACCCTATGCCAAACAACTAGCAAGACAGAGCACAGACCCATCAATTAGCAGAGGCTGCCTAAAATCATAATAAGGCCACAGACACACCAAAACACACCAGCAGATGTGGACCTGCCCACCAGAAAGACAAGATCGAGGTTCATCCACCAGAACACAGGCACTAGTACCCTCTACTAGGAAGCCTACACAACCCACTGAACCAACCTTACCCGCTGGGGAGAGACACCAAAAGCAACAGGAACTACAAACTGCGGCCTGCGAAAAGGAGACCACAACACACTAAGATAAACAAAATCAGAATACAGAAAAACACACAGCAGATGGAGCAAGGTAAAAACCCACCAGACCAAACAAATGAAGAGGAAATAGGCAGTCTAGCTGAAAAAGAATTCAGAATAATGACAGTAAAGATGATCCAACATCTTGGAAATAGAATAGAGAAAATGCAAGAAACATTTAACAAGGACCTAGAAGAACTAAAGAGGAAACAAGCAATGATGAACAGCACAATAAATGAAATTAAAAATACTCTAGAAGGGATCAATAGTAGAATGACTGAGGCAGAAGAACGGATAAGTGACCTGGAAGATAAAATTGTGGAAATAACTACTGCAGAGCAGAATAAAGAAAAAAGAATGAAAGAACTGAGGACAGTCTCAGAGACCTCTGGGACAACATTAAACACACCAACATTCGAATTATAGGGGTTCCAGAAGAAGAAGAGAAAAAGAAAGGGACTGAGAAAATATTTGAACAGATAATAGTTGAAAACTTCCCTAATATGGGAAAGGAAATAGTTAATCAAGTCCTGGAAGCACAGAGAGTCCCATACAGCATAAATCCCAGCAGAAACATGCCAAGACACATATTAATCAAACTATCAAAAATTAAACATAAAGAAAACATATTAAAAGCAGCAAGGGAAAAATAACACACAAGGGAATAAGGTTAACAGCTGATCTCTCAGCAGAAACTCTGCAAGCCAGAGGGGAGTGGCAGGACATATTTAAAGCAATGAAGAAGAAAAACTTACAACAAAGATTACTCTACCCAGCAAGGATCTCATTCAGATTCACCAGAAAAATTAAAACCTTTACAGACAAGCAAAAGCTGACAGAGCTCAGCACCACCAAACCAGCTTAACAAAGGAACTTCTCTAGGCAAGAAATACAAGAGAAGGAAAACACCTACAATAACAAACCCAAAACAATTAAGAAAATGGGAATAGGAACATACATATCAATAATTACCTTAAATGTAAATGGATTAAAGGCTGCCACCAAAAGACACAGACTGGCTGAATGGATACAAAAACAAGACCTGTATATATGCTGTCTACAAGAGACCCACTTCAGACCTAGGGACACATACAAACTGAAAGTGAGGGGATGGAAAAAGATATTCCATGCAAATGGAAATCAAAAGAAAGCTGGAGGAGCAATTCTCATATCAGACAAAATAGACTTTAAAATAAAGACTATTAGAAGAGACAAAGAAGGACACTACATAATGATCAAGGGATTGATCCAAGAAGAAGATATAACAATTGTAAATATTTATGCCCCCAACATAGGAGCACCTCAATATATAAGGCAAATACTAACAGCCATAAAACAGGAAATCAACAGTAACACATTCATAGTAGGGGACTTTAACACCCCACTTTCACCAATGGACAGATCATCCAAAATGAAAATAAATAAGGAAACACAAGCTTTAAATGATACACTAAACAGGGTGGACTTAATTGATATTTATAAGACATTCCACCCCAAAACAACAGAATACACATTTTTCTCAAATGTTCATGGAACATTCTCCAGGATAGATCATATCTTGGGTCACAAATCAAGCCTTGGTAAATTTTAAAAAACGGAAATCATATCAAGTATCTTTTCCTATCACAACACTATGAGACTAGATATCAATTACAGGAAAAGATCTGTAAAAAATACAAACACATGGAGGCTAAACAATACACTACTTAATAACCAAATGATCACTGAAGAAATCACAGGGGAAATCAAAAAATACCTAGACACAAATGACAATGGAGACACGATGACCCAAAACCTATGGGATGCAGGAAAAGCAGTTCTAAGAGGGAAGTTTGTAGCAATACAATCCTACCTTAAGAAACAGGACACATCTCAAATAAACAACCTAACCTTGCACCTAAACCAAGTAGAGAAAGAAGAACAAAAAAACCCCAAAGTTAGCAGAACGAAAGAAATCATAAAGGTCAGATCAGAAATAAATGAAAAAGAAGTGAAGGAAACGACAGCATGAACAAAATTGAAAGCTGGTTCTTTTAGAAGATAAACAAAATTAATAAACCATTAGCCAGACTCATCAAGAAAAAAAGGCAGAAGACTCAAATCAATAGAATTAGAAATGAAAAAGGAGAAGTAACAACTGAAACTGAAGAAATACGAAGGATCATGAGAGATTCCTACAAGCAACTTTATGACAATAAAATGGACAACCTGGAAGAAATGAACAAATTCGTAGAAATGCACAACCTGCCAAGACTGAACCAGGAAGAAACAGAAAATATGAACAGACCAATAACAAGCACTGAAATTGAAACTGTAATTAAAAATCTTCCAACAAACAAAAGCCCAGGACCAGATGGTTTCACAGGCCAATTTTATCAAACATTTAGAGAAGAGCTAACACCTATCTTTCTCAAACTCTTCTAAAATACAGCAGAGCGAGGAACACCCCCCAACTCATTCTACGAGGCAACCATCACCTTGAGAGCAAAACCAGACAAAGATGTCACAAAGAAAGAAAACTATAGGCCAATAACACTGATGAACAAAAATGCAAAAATCCTCAACAAAATACTAGCAAACAGAATCCAACAGCACATTAAAACGATCATACACCATGATCAAGTGGGATTTATTCAAGGAATGCAAGGATTCTTCAATATACGCAAATCAGTCAACGTGATACAACATATTAACAAATTGAAGGAGAAAAACCATATGATCATCTCAATAGATGCAGAGAAAGCTTTCGACAAAACTCAACACCCATGTATGATAAAAACCCTCTAGACGGTAGGCATAGAGGTAGCTTAGCTCAACCTAATAAAGGCTGTAAATGACAAACCCACAGCCAACATAGTCCTCAGTGGTGAAAAACTGAAACCATTTCCACTAAGATCAGGAACAAGACAAGGTTACCCATTCTCACCACTATTATTCAACATAGTTTTGGAAGTTTTAGCCACAGCAATCAGAGAAGAAAAAGAAATAAAAGGAATCCAAATCGGAAAAGAAGAAGTAAAGCTGTCACTCTTTGCAGATGACATGATACTATACATAGAGAATCCTAAAGATGCTACCAGAAAACTACTAGAGCTAATCAATGAATTTGGTAAAGTAGCAGGATACAAAAGTAATGCACAGAAGTCTCTTGCCTTCCTATACACTAATGATGAAAAATCTGAAAGTGAAATTAAGAAAATACTCCCATTTACCACTGCAACAAAAAGAATTAAATATCTAGGAATAAACCTACCTAAGGAGACAAAAGACCTGTATGCAGAAAATTATAAGACACTGATGAAAGAAATTAAAGATGATACAAATAGATGGAGAGATATACCATGCTCTTGGATTGGAAGAATCAACACTGTGAAAAGGACTATACTTCCCAAAGCAATCTATAGATTCAATGCAATCCCTATCAAACTACCACTGGCATTTTTCACAAAACTAGAACAAAAATTTCACAATTTGTATGGAAACACAAAAGACCCCGAATAGCCAAAGCAATCTTGAGAATGAAAAATGGAGCTGGAGGAATCATGCTCCCTGACTTCAGACTATACGACAAAGCTACAGTAATCAAGACAGCATGGTATTGGCACAAAAACAGTAATACAGATTAATGGAACAGGATAGAAAGCCCAGAGATAAACCCACGCACATATGGTTACCTTTTCTTTGATAAAGGAGGCAAGAATATACAGTGGAGAAAAGACAGCTTCTTCAATAAGTGGTGCTGGGACAACTGGACAGCTACATGTAAACGTATGAAATTAGAACACTGCCTAACACCATACACAAAACTAAACTCCAAATGGATTAAAGATCTAAATGTAAGGCCAGACACTATCAAACTCTTAGAGGAAAACATAGGCAGAGCACTCTATGACATCAATCACAGCAAGATCCTTTTTGACCAACCTCCTAGAGAAATGGAAACAAAAATAAACAAACGGGACCTAATGAAAATTAAAAGCTTTTGCACAGCAAAGGAAATCATAAACAAGACCAAAAGACAACTCTCAGAATGGGAGAAAATATTTGCAAATGAAGCAACTGACAAAGGATTAATCTCCAAAATTTACAAGCAGCTCAATAACAAAAAAGCAAACAACCCAATCCAAAAATGGGCAGAAGACCTAAACAGACATTTCTCCAAAGAAGATATACAGACTGTCAACAAATGAAAGAATGCTCAACATCATTAATCATTAGAGAAATGCAAATCAAAACTACAATGAGATATCATCTCACACCAGTCAGAATGGCCATCATCAAAAAATCTAGATACAATAAATGCTGGAGAGGGTGTGGAGAAAAAGGAACACTCTTGCACTGTTGGTGGGAATGTAAATTGATACAGCCATTATGGAAAACAGTATGGAGGTTCTTAAAGGACTAAAAATAGAACTACCATACAACCCAGCAATCCCACTACTGGGCATATACCCTGAGAAAACCATAATTCAAAAAGAGTCATGTACCAAAGTGTTCTTTGCAGCTCTATTTACTATAGCCAGGACATGGAAACAAACTGCTTCCACTGACAGATGAATGGATAAAGAAGATGTGGCACATATATATAATGGAATATTACTCAACCATAAAAAGAAGTGAAATTGAGTTATTTGTAGTGAGGTGGATGGACTTAGAGTCTGTCATACAGAGTGAAGTACGTCAGAAAGAGAAAAACAAATACTGTAAGCCAACATATATATATGGAATCTAAGAAAAAAAAGTCATGAAGAACCTAGGGGTCAGACAGAAATAGACACAGACCTACTAGAGAATGGACTTGAGTATATGGGATGGGGGAAGTGTAAGCTCTGACAAAGTGAGAGAGTGGCATGGACATATATACACTACCAAACGTAAAATAGGTAGCTAGGGCTTCCCTGGTGGCACAGTGGTTGAGAGTCCACCTGCTGATGCAGGGGGCACGGGTTCGTGCCGCAGTCCAGGAAGATCCCACATGCCGCGGAGTGGCTGGGTCCGTGAGCCATGGTCGCTGAGCCTGGGCGTCCAGAGCCTGTGCTCCGCAACGGGAGAGGCCACAGCAGTGAGAGGCCTGCGTACCGCAAAAAAAGAAAAAAAAAAAAAAATGCTAGTTGGAAGCAGCCGCATAGCACAGGGAGATCAGCTCGGTGCTTTGTGACCACCTAGAGGGGTGGGATAGGGAGGGTGGGAGGGAGGGAGATGCAAGAGGGAAGAGATATGGGAACATATGTATATGTATAACTGATTCACTTTGTTATAAAGCAGAAACTAACACACCATTATAAAGCAATTATACTCCAATAAAGATGTTAAAAAAAAGCAGCTTATAGTTTTATTGATCTTTGCTATAATTTCCTTCATTTCTTTTTCATTTATTTCTGATCTGATCTTTATGATTTCTTTCCTTCTGCTAACTTTGGGTTTCTTTTTTTTTCTTCTTTCTCTAACTGCTTTAGGTGTAAGGTTGGGTTGTTTGAGATTTTTCTTGTTTCTGGAGGCAGGATTGTATTGCTATAAACTTCTCTCTTAGAACTGCTTTTACTGCATCCCATAGGTTTTGGGCCGTTGTGTTTTCATTGTCATTTGTTCTATGAATGACATTTAAAGTCAAGTGGGAGAAGACAAATAAACACAGTCAATTATGAGATAACTGTTGTAAGATATAATCTTACAAATATGTAAACAAACTACTCTTGTCCAATAAAATGAGGAATGCTTAATTCCAATTAAAGAGAATGGGACAAACTTACGAAAGAGGTGACACTTTAAGGAATAGGCTGAATCTTTTTTTTTCTATTTCTGTATAATTTTTTTTAATTAATTTTTTTTGGAATACAGTTGCTTTACAATATTGTGTTAGTTTCTGCTGTGCAGCAAAGTGAATCTGCTATACATATACATATATCTCCACTTTTTTGGATTTCCTTCCCATTTAGGTCACCACAGAGCATTGAGTAGAGTTCCCTGTTGTATCTTTTTTGAAACTGCATTTTCTCTTTACTGCTAGTATATAGAAATTTAATTTTCTTGTATATTAATCTTTTGCCACCCTGCTAAATTCCTGTGTTCATTTTAATAACTGTTCTATAGATTTTTTAAAATTTTACATGTAAATAATTATATTTTCTTCAAATAATGACAGTCTGCTTCTTTTATTTAATTTCTTATTCATGTATGTTATGTGTTTGAACTTATTTTGCAGGTTAGGAGTGCCTGTAGAATGTTAAATAAAAGCTGTGAAACCAGCCTCCTTCTCTTAGTCATAATTTTAAGTGGAATGTTTTTAATAGTTCACCAGTAAGTATGATTCTTGCTATATAGTTTTTAGAGATACACTGTATCGGGTTAAATAAAATTCCCTTTTGTTTCTAGTTGGAGAAGTTTTAATCCTAAGTGGTTGTTGCATTTTGTAGGATGTTTTTCTGGCATCTTTCTGAATTATAATAAACTATAATATACTTTTTCTCCTTTAAGCTGCTAAAATGGTGAGTTACATTAACACATTTTTTCTAATGTTGAACCAAACTTGCTTTTCTATTAAATCCAGTTTAATCACAGTATAGTTGTTTAATACAATGCTGAATTTGGCTTCCTAATATTTACTTAAGTCTTTTTACATACATTAATTAGGGAGACTGTCCTGTAATTTTCCCTTTTCATTCTAGCCTTATAAGGTTTAACTAGTCTCATAAACTAAGTTGTAAAGTATTATATATTTTTCTATTCTATGAGTGAGTTTGTTTAAGACTGGAATTACTAGTTTGCGTTGGCTTGCTATCTTCATGGTAATAAGATTTTTAACTACTGATTCCATTTTTAATACATATGGAATCATCTAGATTTTCTATTTATTTCTGAATCTGTTTTGGTGATATACATTTTTCCAGGAATTACCTATTTCAAGAAAATGTTCAAATGTATAGTCACAGAGTGGTCCAAACATTTTCTCATATTTGAAACCAATGGTTGCACTTGTCAAGTCCCATCTTTAGTTCCAATTTACTTATAGGCTGTCTCTCCTTTTTTTTTTTTTTAACTCTACCTTGCCAGGCATTTGTATTTTTTTTTTTTTTTTGGTTCTGTTGGTCCTCTCTACTGTATCTTTGTTTTCAAATTCATTAATTTCTGCTCTTAATCATGTCTTTCCTTCTACTTTCTTTGGGTTTATTGCATTATTCTAACTTCTTAAGTTAAATAGTTATCCTACTTATTTTCAGCCTTTCTTCTTTTAAAATATAAACACTTAACGACCATTTACCTCAATATTATTTTAGCTTTATCTCACGTTTTCATTATTTCCTCCTTCAACCATGAGTTATTTAGAAATTGTTTTTAATTTCCAAATGTGTAGATGTTTTTAGCTACTATTTTGTTATAAACCTCAAAATTAATTGTGTGATATTAGAGAACGTGATCTGAATGATACCAATCTTTGAAATTCACTGAAACCTGTTTCATGGGCTAGCGCATGGTCAATTTTTACAAATGTTCCAGGTATATTTGAAAGGAAGAGTCTATATATAGCCATTGAAGCAAGCTTATTTATAGGTAGTAATTCCTTACTTTCAGTAATACTTTTGCTTTAAAAGTCTTTAAAGTCTATTTTGTCTATTAACATTACACTCACTTTCATTTTGCCTGATTTATCATTTCCAATCCTTTAACTTTTAACCTATGTATATTTTTATGTTTTAGGCATATCTCTTCTAAATAGCTTTAACCTATCTGGATTTTGTTTTTGTTTTATTTTGGTTTTCTTTTCTCCGGTCTTACAATATTATTCTTTTAACTGAAGAGTTGTAAAATATTAATATTTATATTGCTGATACATTTGAACTCATATCTACTATTTTGTTTTGTACTTTCTCTTTGCTTAACGTTTTTGGGGGGCTGCCTTATTTTTTTTTATTGTGATTCTTTCCCTCATTACATTTTTCCCACTTCTAAAATAGAAATCATACACTCCATTTCTATTCTTAAAATGATTACCCAGTTATTTAAACAAATATTTAAAGTATAAAGGTAATCAATACCCCTAACTTTTCTTCTTTGAATGCTTAAAATCTAATCACTCTCCCTTCCAGGCCAATTTATATGCTATTGTTTTCCTAAATTTTAGTTCTGTCTTGGAAAACTCTCATTCTCTCTTTAAATATTGCCTCTGTCACATTTTCTCCTTCTAGAAGTCTGATTAGACCTGTGAGGGACCTTCCATGCTGTCCTCCATGTCCCTCAAACTTTCATTTTTTGTTCCCCAATCTTCTCTATATGTTATAGTCTGGGTATTTTCTTTTCATCTACATTCTTTAGTTAACTAATGTCCTCTTTAGTTGTGTCTAATCTTCTGCTTTATCTGTCCTTTTTTTCTTTTCTTTGCATTCTAACCAGAGCCAAGGACAAGTCCAGCATATATCCCAATAGCCACCAATGTAAGGAAGAGTTATTTCAATGGTCATTTATTAAGGATGTCATCCTTTGGGCATCCCAGCTTTTATATGGTGATTCTCCATTGAAACTTACTCCCTTCTTAGGTGCCAAACTTTATCTCCATTCCTTCATAAACAGACCTATAAAATATAGGCCCTAAGCCACCAAGGATCAGCAGGTAATACCTGGGTAAACATCAATTCCAATGCTCACCTATACCAATTAGTTCACACTTTCTTATTATTTCTAAGTTCTGAGAAATTCTCTTCCTTTCCTACTACCTCAGTCATGCACTGAAAAGTACTTTTTGTTAATATTCCATGTAATATTTTAAGGTATATTGTTACAAGAAGCATTTTTCTAAACATTGTCTGCCACACTGCCAGAACTAGAAGTGGAAAGTTGCTTTTATTCAGTGATCTTATATCCCCCAAGATATCTTACAGAATTCTCATTATTTTTCAAGACATTTTCTGATCATATCTTTGAATTTTCTAGGTAGACAAACATATTACATAGGTAGACAAACATATTACAAAGAATTCAAGACAACTCTCTTTTCCTTCCCACCATTAATAACCCTTACTTCCTTTTCTTGTTTTAGTGCATTGGCTAAAACCTGCAGTAGCAATAGCAGCCTCATCTTGTTTTTAATGTAACATGGAAAAGATTATACCAAAATAAATTAAGAGAATCTGAGTATCATCTATTGACTTTCTCCTCCATTGAAACAGATGGTCTAAGTAGTTTGACTCTATCCAAAACAAGGGCTTAAAGTTCAAACTGGAATTAGAAATTGAAACTAGGTGATATGCACTAAATGTTTGTGGCCCCCAAAAATTCTTATTTCTTAACCCCCAATGTGATGGTACTAGGAGGTAGGGCCTGTGGGCTGATTAGGTCATGACAGTGGAGCTCTCATGAATGGGATGAGTGCCCTTATAAAAGAGACCCCAGAGAGTTCTCTTGCCCTTTCCACCACGAGTGGACACAATGAGAAGATGGTCATCTGTGATCCAGGAGGCAGGACCTCACCAGACCAGAATCTGATGGCACTTTGCTCTTGGACTATCCAGGCTCAAGAACTGTGAGAAATGAATGTCTGTAATTTAAGCCACCCAACGTATGGTATATTTGTTACAGTAGCCTGAATAGACTAAGACACTGGGTCAGTCAAAAGTCATTTCACGGGACTTCCCTGGTGGCACAGTGTTTGAGTCCACCTGCCAGTGCAGGGGACACAGGTTTGATCCCTGGTCCGGGAAGATCCCACATGCTGCAGAGCAACTAAGCCGGTGAGCCACAACTACTGAAGCCCACACGCCCTAGAGCCCGTGTGTCGCAACTACTGAGCCCATGCACTGCAACTACTGAAGCCCACGTGCTCTAGGGCCTGCGTGCCGCAACTACTGAGCCCGCATGCTGTAACTACTGAAGCCCACACGCCTAGAGCCCGTGCTCCGCAACAAGAGAAGCCACCGCAATGAGGAGCCTGTGCACCACAACAAAGAGTAGCCCCCATTCGCCGCTACTAGAGAAAGCCCGGGCACAGCAACAAAGACCCAACACAGCCAAAAAAAAAAAAAAAAAAAGTCTTTTCACAAAATTGAAAATCAAAACCTCTAACACTGTAAAGGAACAATCTTTAATCTACTTTATTAGTATGTTAAATCCTAATCTAGAGAAAATATGTACTTTAAATATTTCTTGTACTTTAGTGAATAAGCAATTGTAAACCAAAAGCTCAGCACTGTGAGCAGATTCATCACCAGGTTACTTCAAAATTCACCAGTGAATAATGTATACTGAAACTCCTAAACACGTAGGGCATATACATTAAAGAGAAAGTTAAAGGCACATTCTTCACTATTTTCTCCTATGTATCAGTAAACAAAATTGATACTGCCAGAAAGCATTTTACTCTAATTAATAAAATTACCAGAATGGAATGTTGGCATAGGCTGAAGCCATACTTTTAAATTAATAGAGAAGAACTCTGAACAACTCATGATTACAAGTACAAATTAGTTTATTTGCCCTAGACTTTAAATTAAAGAAAATGTGTACAGCCATTCCTCCACATAAACTTAATAGAAAAACTAACAAAGTATTACTGAAAGTTTACATAGATTCTTTGGAATCCACTGCCCCATGAGTAACAGCATTTTGAAGAGACCGTCATTAGCAGAACTTACCATGACACAGATCATTATTTCCCACTTCCTCATATCTTCACAGTAGCTCATGCATTGAAGCACAAAAGGTTCTTACTGTAAGTCAAACTATTTCAATTGCCACAATGCCACTCACAGAATGAATGACACACTGCCACATCCTCCTCATTCTACTACAACAAAGTTCTATCATTTCTAACAGGTGCAAATTTAATTAATGGATTATATGTCACCAGTGGATTTCAAATGGATTTAGAGATTACTTTTATATTATAAATTAATTGTCAAGCTAGGATAGACACTGTGACCATGTCAAAATGAAAAGCTAGGTAAAAAAGAAATAGGCATTAAGAAAGGCTGTTTTAAACCTTTCTATTAAAGTTGACATCATTAAATGTTCCAAGGATAATTCTGATCTAGAATCAGGTCTTCTTTCTGCAGCAATCCCATTGTTCATGAATCAGCTAAATAGTAGACATTCCCATTTACTTGGTATTAGCAATAAGCCTGAAAAATCTCTGTACCTTCTACTCTGCTTCCTAGCTCCAAAAATAAAGGAAGCATTTTAAATACAGCTGAACACCAATGTCAGGAATATATGTCTTTAAAAAATTATAACTTGGCATCATAACTAAAGGCATTAAATCCATTTTTTAAATGCAGACAGTACAGCCAAGAATATACAACCTCATTTCATGAGTTTTAAGAAATATTTAAACATAGAGTCAAGTAAATAATAAAACAGTTTTATAAAAACAAGCCTTTATCCACATATTAATGAGAAGACACTCAAAGGTACAAGAACCTTCAGAAAGTAAGAAAGGACATCCAGTGCAAACTTTACAATTTCACTTTCTCACATCTACTTTCCTATTCCTTCTTTTCTTTCTGAAACCAAGATCCTTTCTTAGGAGAAATCAGATGTAAGAAAGGAGTTGCAATCACTATTTTTCTTTCAGGAGGACGTCAAGTGGCTGGGTGAGACAAAGTAGTTCTACCAATTAATAGTACCAAGGAAAGGTTTAGAATACCTTACTTGTTTACCTGGAAGAAAAGAAGGATTGAGAGAGAAAGTGAGTAAAGATGAGAATGAAATGGGTCAAAATTCAAGTGCCAACCTGGAGGGCCCATAGGCAATATAATAATACTGCAAATAGAAATGGAAAGGAGGGGGATCTAGAATATTAGAGAAGGGAGCAGAAAGTACAACTACAAAGAAAATTCTTCAATGTTTTTACAATTGCATACCTATCACTCAATATTAAAATTGTGTTTGTCTTCAGCATACTTTCCATTTTTGTACCACCTTGCAACCCTACTACATCATCCCAGAAACCCACTCATCTCAGAGCTGAAAGCCATTCAGGCACATCTTTCTTAAAATCTAACCTTTTTCCCAATTAGAAAACTGCCCCTTTCTTTTCCAACCCATCCCTTCCCCCACCTAACACTCGTTTTCTCATGTGGGTGGCTTCCATTAGGAAAAGAACCGGATATGAGTAAACCACATTGAGAACTTAAGCTTTATTGCGGATATAAGTATTTTTTAAATGGAAGCTGCTTCGTAGAATATAATGGAATAATGTATAAAGAGATATTTTTGAGCAATGGTTATTATCTCAAATTCTTGTCTAATCTGGGGCTAGGAGTTTCTTCATTTAGTTAACCATTCAGCAAATATTTACTGAGTATCTAGAAATATAGGGACAAACTTGGCATCTGACTTCTGAACCTTGTCAGTTTATACTGCAGAGTGTAATAGGAAGAAGTGAACGGAGGGGCTAGAAAAAAAATAGGTGATGACAGGACTATAGGTAAGGATGATAAATCCTTGCTTTACATACTCCAACAACCCATACACCACCATCCTGGCCTCCATCCTGCTTTACACCTGCCCTTGGCATCACTAATTGAGCACTAACTGATCACATTCTTTCCTGCTCAATCCAGCTGTGCTTCAGTATTTTTTCAACATTATGTTCCAGATAACCAGTTGGTATTTAAAATGAAAACTATGTGTTATCTCCAAGTTAAAGGAGTAGTCAGGCATCTGTGAAAGAAAATTTAAGATGACAGAAGGAACCACTTATATTCAGTCTAGAAGAGTAACAAAAATAGCAGTTATGTGTCATACAGCACTGCAGAGATACTTTAAGATACTGTATTTCACTGAATCCTAATAACAATCCTATGAGGCAGTACTATTTCCATTTCACACTTGAGGAAAGTGGAAGGCTATCCCCAGCCTCTGCTTATCTAAATCCCTTTCTTCCATGGCAGCCTCCAAACCAGCTCTCCATAGCCATCCCCTCTTCTAATCTCCTCCAGCATCTGACACTTAACAAATGTTACACTGTATGATTATCTATCTTTTTCATGCCTCTATCCTGCCTCCCCCACTAAATACCATATTCCCCTTCCTTACTATATCTGGTGCTCAAAAATACATGTTTACATAATGGCCAAAACAATTTTGTAAATAGCCAAACAGTCGAAAGTAAATAGATATTAAAAGAAAACTGCACACCCTATATTTGGTCACCCAGGCATTTTTAGTACAGTAAAATATTATTTATTATAAGAAATTAGCCACTTCTAGCTGTGGCCTTGGAAAGTTGTCTTCACATGACATATGACATGTTTATATGTCATACTTCATATAAAGTAGTTAAAGATCAGAAAACTAGACTGCCCAAAGTTATACAGCTAGCAACAAAATCAGTAAGGATCTTAAGTCTAGGCCTGTTTCATCCTAAGCCCCATATTCTTACCACACACATCTCCAAAGAAGCAGGTTTAAGGTCATGCCAACATACGTGAGATCAAAAGATAACACAGTTGGAAGGTTAGCTAATATAGGAGCAGATTTTTCTTCTATTGCTTGATGATGCCCAGATAAGTTCCCTGAAATAATTTAACAAGCTCTGATACACCAAGTTATTCTGTAGAGTATGTGTATCATCTTTTAAGCCAACAAAAAGGTCTTAGCTAGGGTTACAGCTGTAAAATTGCAGTTGACTATGTTTGGTTATTTTGATATATCTTTTAACTAAATTTCTGTAATCCCTATCTTTTTGTTTATATGGTGACATTTCCAGCCTTCTTATCAAATTTACATGACATATAACACTGGTTTTATTAGCCCACCTAGTTTCTAAAAATCTCAAATTCATTTTTAAGCAGAAACAGTGAGCTCCAAGTACAAGGGATTCAGGAGCTGTAATTTGAAACATACTAGCAATACATGCCCACAAGGCAAAACAAGAGCATTTTAGCAGCAAATTAGCAAAACAGGAGTAACCTACTGGAACAAGAAAAAGTTATCTTAGCCATGTGACAAGGGCTTAGCACAAAACTGTACTTCTTACAGTAACTAAAATACCTATTAATGTGTATATTGTGAAGCAACAAAAAAGTCTAAACATTAAAAAATTAGACAAAATTATGACAGCCAGCATTAAAAAATAATAATAATACAGAATACAATAGAGAAAATAAAGAGATGTACAGCAAAAGAGAAAACTCTGGCTTCAGTTTAGTCTTTACACAAAAGAATTACATTAAACTCAATTTGTTTTAAGAGTAAAGGAAAAGATACAAAGCATAAAAATGAAAAACCATTTTAAGAAGACTACCAAAAAAATTAGTATTTATTAAATAAAAGATAATACATCTACAAATACTGAGGGGCCAACTCCTTTCTATAAACATTTTGTATATACAATAAAAGCCTGACTGCATTACCCATTTAAGTTATGCTAGAGATCTGGGGACTTATATGAATGGCCCATGTATCAGAGTATCTAGATAAGAAACCAGAAAAAAAGAATTAATAGGAAGCAGTCACTGATGTCTGTGACCCCACAGTAAATTGAAGACTACTCAGAAGGGTAATAAACCTTTGCAATGTTAGCTAGTTTTTTGTTTTGGTTACGGATACCATTAAAGCATTTATAGAATAGTAACTGATTTAAAAATTCCATTCTCTGCCATTTAAAATTATAGGCAATTAACTTATGTAATAGCTATAACCCTAAGAAAGATTAAATATACATTACATTTCTGTAAAAATGAGTTTTATTTTAAGGTATCAATGAACACTCACCACATAAGAGATTTCTCTCCATTCACTCTCTCATTCAACATATTACTGAGCACCTACTATATACCAAGCATGAGGTTTCGAACTAGGGATACAATGGTGAAGAAAAATAGACACAGTATCTTCCCCCATGAAACATAAAGTCTATGGGACAGACAGACACTAATCACACAATCACTAGACAAATGTAAACTTGTAACCAAAACAAGTCTTACAAAGGAGAGCACAGAATTCCCTAGTTGCAGAGATCTTTGGTATAAAGGAAAACTTCTTCACTATTCAAAGAAGCACCCCACAAACTTGATAGTTTTATAAAGTTTAGTTTTTATATATTGGTATCTTTTAAATCAGGGCACAGATATTGAAAATATTATTATTGGAGAGGAAAAATGCCATCAGTTATCTAAAGAGAAAGGAAACTTTAAATGTGTATTACTCAATACCTGCGATAGCCCCTTTCTCAAAAATGTCACTCATGCTAAAAAAAAGGTAAGTTAAAATTTGAGAAATAATTTAGTTTTCAAAAAAATATCCAAAAATCTGGAATAGTATTAAATTTCAAAAGTTTTTAGACATAGGCATTTTTTATGATATCCAGCCTTCAAAAAAATAGCCAATGGATAGGAAGTATGAAGACAGCATTCTGCATAAAAAGCTTTGTTAGGTTTTCTCTTTACACACATTTGCAGTTACTTGGACTGACCCCAATGACAACTAGTTCATGTCTTAAAGACTTCCTCTGTATACATGGCTAATATTTTTGACAACACTATCACTACTGAAAAAGTGAAGCTTTAATTTGAATCTCCTAACAGCAAAGAGCTAAACTTGTCAAAGTCTCCTGAAAGATATGCAAATATTAGAGAGATTATTTACTCCCCGTTGACCACATAAAATGTATACTTAAAAGCATTTTTTAAAAAAAAGATGTCAGCTGTCTCAACTCCGGGTGCATAGTGTGTGATCTCCTCAATAACTCCAATTATACAGTTAGGTAAATTAAGTTGCCTAAAAAATTTAAAACTACATTTACAAATCAAATAAATCGGATACTCTCAAACCTTACAAATGCCTGACGGGGTAGCCTTACCACCTACCAAAATCATTCTAAATACCCAAGCAACAATTGTAAATTTAATAAACAGAACTAATAAATGAAATAAATCCAATTATCTTGAATGCTCTAACACTATTTAGAAACTTAACCAAACGATTTTACATCTTTTAAATTAAAATCCTCCTAGGTATGGTGTAGCAGCAAACTGGGAAAAAACTCTGGTTCCTGAAGACCTGGCAGAATAAAACTGTCTTATCAGTCCTGTATGGATTGTGTCATCTTATGTGAAAGAGAAATAAACCTTGTTTAAGCTAACACTGCACTGGGTTTTCTTTTACTCACATCTAAAAATAATACTAATTAATACATAATATGTTTAATATCAAAGAAACATTTCAAATTAAAATTACAAAGCTAACATGACATTCTCTAATAGGTTTAATTCTCTTAAATGCTTCTAACACCTTTAAAAACAAATACACACATATAATATCACAATGATTATAAAATTTCTTCCTAAACTTAATACAAAAATATTAATACTAATGGATTTGATTTATTTCATAAAGTAGCACATTTACCAAGATATGGTGAGAGATACAGATTATCAGTCAGGGTCAAACAGGGTCACAGAACCTAGGGGCTTCTTCCAGGAGAGTTCTACCTGGCTAGCACGCTAAGTTTTGTTGTGTTGTTGTTGTTGTTGTTGTTTTAATGGTACTAGGACTTTTCAAGCCAATGGCTTTGCTTACAACTCTGTATCATACGTTCCTTCAATTTTTTTAAGCAACCTCCCAACATGTCATTTAATTGACTATTTCAAATTGGTGATATTCTGTACACTATACTCAGATTCAACTAATCTCTTTTCTGACTGATTAGATTCTGCTTTCTTTTCTTATCTTTCTCATCTGGCTCAATGCCACAATGCTACATTCACTTTATTGGCAGGAAAGATGGAACAGAGAAATTCGTTTATTGCTGTTGTTTTTACAAATGATAACCAACAATTAGGTATGACACAAATCAACTCTGTAAAACAGAACCTTACATGTCTACCATTATTGATTACTTGACTTCCACAGCTGGCTACTTATACAGCCTTATTTATTACCATAAAAGGTTAAAGGTAATCCTTTCAAAGGGTGACCTTTGTAAGGCCAAGAAACATTCCACACTTTCAGTGGGTTTTTGAAAATGAGTATGTCTAAGTGAAGGTGCAGTATGTAAATTCAACTATCTCACAGTGACTGCAGTTTGTCTATTCCTTGGAGCTGAGGAACTTAGATTTTAGGGAAAAAAATCACAGACATGCAATAGGGAAATAGATTAAGAGAATCTGATGAACACAGCTGTTTTCTTTCCATACCATGAGAATTAGGTAAGCATAAGCATAAAGAAGTAAGGAAGTGTAAAGAACTGATTACACTGCTTTTCCTCTTCCACTCTATTGCTCACCGTTTTGTACCAGATGATTAAAAATCCATTCACTAGTATCACTTCAGAATATGCCTAGAAATAATGTTCAAATCCTGCAACCTTATTTAAGCGGGATACTGACAAAGTGACCCATGGCCAGGAAGACAATCAGAATGATAAGCATATTCAAAACTGCCTCATATGAGAAAAAGCTGAAGGCCAGAAGTTGTTTAGCTGGGAAAAAACTGATCATGGTGTACAAATATTTCACAGGTTATGAAAGGAAAAAGAATTAGATTAGTTGGTTCTCATGAGGGCAGACCTCGTAAAAGCATGTGAAAGTTATAAGGAGGCAGATTTGTGGGATGAATTGGGAGATTGGGACTGACATATATACATTATTGATACTATGTATAAAATAGATAACTAATGAGAACCTACTGTTTAGCACAGGGAACTCTACTCAGTGCTCTGTGGTGACCTAAATGGGAAGGAAATCAAAAAAAAAGGGGATATATGTATACAAACAGCTGATTCACTTCGCTGTACAGCAGAAACTAACACAACATTGTAAAGCAACTATATTCCAATAAAAAATTAAAAAAAATAATAAGGCAGATTTTTGTTCAAAATTATAATAAATAGAGCTATCATGAAACAGCAAAATCTACCTCACTGGAGGTATTTAACAGAAGCTAGCTCATCACTTACCACACATTTGTGGATTCCATTATTTTCAAATTCACAAACTGAGAGTTTCACACATAGCCAAAGATGCAAGGCAGCAGCCTCTTTCCCCAATGTTCCAAATTCACCGATAATTACCAAATATCATCCAATAAATGTTCTCTTTCTGTGTATAACAAGGAATGACTCACACTTCCCCCAAGATTTTCTTAATGATTTATAGAAAGACTGAATTAAACCTAAAATATCTATCCATGCCTATTAATGAGTTAAAAGTGAAAGAGGCATGTAACATACAGCTTACACATAAATACAGCTTACATAAATGTCACTATTATGCTTCAAAGTCAAATAAACACTCTGATAGCAATATTTTCTTCTTTCTCTGGATAATTTTCTTATTCACAAATACATTATGGGTTACGGAGTATCTAGATTCTGGCCTATTACCCTGGGCTGGCTGGCTAGCTAGCTAGCTTTTTTTTTTAATTTATTTATTATTGATTGATTGATTGATTGATTGCAGTACACAGGCCTCTCACTGTTGTGGCCTCTCCCATTGAGGAGCACAGGCTCCGGACGCACAAGCTCAGCAGCCATGGCCCACAGGCCCAGCTGTTCCGCGGCATGTGGGATCTTCCCGGACCAGGGCACGAACCCGTGTCCCCTGCATCGGCAGGCGGACTCTCAACCACTGCGCCACCAGGGAAACCCAAACTTTATTAATTTTTTATATCACCCTCCCTATCTGTAAAATAACAGAGACCTATTGATGCCCTTAATCAAATTAGGTAATCTAACATTACTTCTCCTTCCCTGCTTTCATCAATTCTCCAGTGCACACAGAGAAAATAAATTGGGAGTGACTATATATACAGAAAGGCAAAAAGAGGACAATCTGTAAGTTGGATTTCCTCATTTCAAATCCTAGGTTTGCATCTTGAAACACCTTTGTTTCTGAGGGAGAGGGGCCAGGCAGTTACTATAACCCAGCTCCCCTGACTTTGCTGATTATCTGTCATTTGTTCCTCCAGTTCACCCTCTCTCTGACCCAGGGGTTCTTCTATGGACTGCATCAAAAGCAGATCAGAAAGAGGAAGTGATGGGGGGGGGGCGTGTTGGTTTGGGTATTTCATTTCCTGGTTTTCTCTCTGTGGGGTGATCTTGGGCTGGCTGGGTGCCTCTACCGAGTGTCACTGCTCCTCCCAAGACAGCCATCTCTACAAGGGCTGTCTCCTTCCAGGTTTGATATGCTCCCTCCCCTCACCTCTTCAGGCCTAGAGGTAACTGCTCAACTGTTATCAACAGGTATTATCCTACCTCTTGTGGTTTTCCCACATTTCTTCCACATATTTATAAACAGTCCCTCTCAAATAATTTGAAAAGTGCTTCTGCGTTTTTGTTGGAAAGTGACCCCAGGAAATAGATCTTTGAAATGAGATTGAGATTACTCTAGAAACACAGGAATAATCTCCATAGCAGGAAAAAATGGGACCAAAGGGAATGCATTTAGTGTTATCAAGATTCATGATTATACAAATCAGATGAAGGGCAAAAATGGGAGATCCTGTGGTGTGATGGTTAATTTTATGGCAATCTGACTGAGTCACAGGGTACCCAGATATTTGGTTTAACATTATTCTGGGTGTGCCTGTGAGGGTGTTTCTGGATGAGATTAACATTTGAATCAATAGACTGAGTAAAGCAGATTACCCTCCCCAGTGTAGGTGGGCCTCACCCAACCCATTGAAGGCCTGAACAGAACAAAAAGGCAGAGTAAGGGAGAATATACCCCCCCTGCCAGGCTTCAAGCTGGAACATCAGTCTTCTCCTGCCTCCAGACTCAGACTGGAATTTATACCACCAGCTCTCCTGGTTCTCACACCTTTCGACTTGGACAAGAATATACCATCAGCTCTGCCGGGTCTCCAGCGTGCTGACTACAGATCCTGGGACTTCTCAGCCTCCTTAACCACATAAACTAACTCCTAATTATCCATCTATCTATCTGTACCTCCTATTGATTCTGCTTCTCTGAAGAGCCCAGACTAATACAAATGGCCACGGCACTTAATTGCTATGAAAAAAAGGTGACTGTAAAGATTGTGGACTCATCTGACTTCCTAGAGAGTATACAGGAAGAAAAAAGAAAAAAGAAAAGCTATGAACATAACTTTGCTTCTGGCCATGAAAAAGTAAAAAGCAGGATTTACCCTGTAACTACCTCCCATAGCACTCCACCCCCCTGCCCCACCAAGCACACTTTGAAAAACTAGAAAACTGGACCGAAACATATAAAACTACATTTTCAGACACGGGACAACAGGCAGGAAGACCACAATCCTTGAAAGAAGGGAAAGAAGAAGATGAGCCCTGCGACTGCCCCAGTTTACTGCCCTAGAGGCAGTTTCCAGGTTGCAGCACAGGAAGGGGGAATCCAAACAAAGCCCAGTAACATTGCTGAACTGAGAAAAAAATATTCAGAGTTAGGTGAAGCTAAGGCAGCGAGAATTTATGGGGCAGTATATCAGAGAGGAGAGAGCAACACAGAGAACTGCACAGGGGACCTGAGGAGTCTCTAGCTGGGTATTCATCTGTGAGTGAGAGGAAATTCCCTGGGACTGAGGAAAGAATCAACAGAGAGCTGCAATTCCCAAAGATCACATACAGCTGGAAACAGTTTCTATGCTCCCACCAACCAGAGGGGAAAGATCTCCTAATACATGGTAGAGTCCTCTGAAAGGAATCATAGCAGTTCTGGGGTAAATTAGCCCTAGACTAAAGGCTGCTCTGGACCACTCAAGGTTTAAAAGCTGTCCTCAAAAGAATCAAACTGATTCCAAGTAACTTAACTGCATATAACAGGAACTGGCAAACTCTTTCTGTAAAGAACCAGAAAATAAATATTTTAGTCTTTTTTCTATGGATGGACCTCCTGAACTGGGCAGAGTGTGTCAAGATATTCATGACAGTTGAGGTTGAACAAAATCATTTTCAATTAAAGAAGAAACAAATACTTAGATGGGCCTTGCTGACTATCTTCCTAAAGCCAATCCCATTTATTGTATAAATAAACTAAGTCTTGGTGAGTTTAAGTCAACTTGCTCAAAGTAAACAAAGGTAATAACATAGGTTGCAGTCAGGATTTGACTCCAAGTCTCTCAGATGCTAAAATCTATGGTAACAACTATACCTTACTGCCTCCCTTGTAATAATTCTTTTGCTATCCCCATCTAACTGATAAATTTCATCAGAGCACGCTATCATCTTAATTGAAGCATCCTCCATTGCTACTGACTACTTGCAATAATGGTGAAAGGGGGTGAGCATTTACTGAGAACCTTTAAATTTATTATCTCACTTATTTTTCATATAGCCTTCAAAGTTGTAGACCTTGCCCATGCGCACACAGCAGTAAGTGGTGCCATCAGAAGCGAGGGTTGGGTCAGTGAGACTCCAAAGCCCAAGATCTTCCCACCACAGCACACTGTCTTAATAGCAGCACAAATCATAGGCCTCAGAGTGGTGCAAAGTTAAGAAGTATAAGAAAAACTACATCCCAAACCACAGAAAGGGAAGAGGGAATGCAAGAGGGAAACTGGAAACGGCTATTTGGGAAGGGGAAAGCTTCAATGAGAAGTGTGACGTGTTCTCTGTGCACCTTGGCTCATATGGTTTCCCTGTTTCCATTAAGGTCCAATTTAATTCTGTCAAATTCATAAAGCCATTTTCTACCTCCCCTTGCCCTCTCTGGTCTCCTATATTCTTTAAACCAATTCTGTGATAGCATAAACTACATTATACTGCTATTTCTGAGCATTTATTAATCAGATTACAAGCAGCTTGAGGACATTTTTTGTATCTTATAGTCTATATTCTAACATGACTGCAGTGTCTGTGTTGATGATGATCATATTCAAGTATTATATTTTGGAAAAATTAACTAGAAGTTTTTCAAAAATAGGTTATCAATTCCAGGTACATTAATGCCAATATGGTAAACAAAGAGAGAAAAGACCTAGCTCAACTCTCTATAGGACTTGTTTACAAAGTGCCACATTTAAATAATATTTCCAGACTTTAGACACAAACTAACTCATTTGTAAAGCACTCACTTCCACATTACTTTAAAAAAGGAAGAAAAAAAAATGAGGTCAATAATTTCCTGAAATCCATACCAAGCATGAAGCTTACCAAACTAGAAACCATGACTTCTGACTTCTGGTTGAAGAACTTTCCATTAAACCAGTAGGTCTCCAAGTACAGTCAGTCTCTGGTCCTCTAGAGATCCCAAGAACCTTTCAGATGATCCAAGTGGGTAAGACTATTTTCATAAAAATACTAAGATGTTATTTGGCCTTCCTCTGGGTCAACTTTTACACAGATGGTCCAAAAGCAATGATGGGTAGAACTGACGGCGCCTTAGCACAAATCAAGACAGTGGCACCAAACTGTACTAGTAGTCATCATATTCTTCCCCAGCATGAACTACGCTAAAAATAAATGCCAGTACTGGATGAAGCAGTGAAATTTATTTAATTTATTAAATCTTGACCCTTGAGTACATATCTTTTTAAAATTCTGTGTGACAAAATGGGAAGTACAAATAAAGTACCTCTGCAGCACACTGAATTACAATTCTCAAGGGAAAGCACTTGTGCAATTGTTTGAGTTGTAAGCTAACTGGACGTATTTTTCATGGAACACCATTTTTACTTGAAAGATGACACAGAGAACAGACTTGTGGTTGCCAAGGGGGATGTGGGTGGGGGAGGGAAGGAATGGGAGTTTGGGATTAGCAGAGGCAAACTATTATATATAGGATGGATGAACAACAAGGTCCTACTGTATAGCACAGGGAACTATATACAATATCCTGTGACAAACCATAATGGAAAAGAATATATATATATATATATATATATATATATATATATATATATATATAAAAACGAATC
>NW_006777677.1:114728-117026 GCF_000442215.2 Lipotes vexillifer
CGAATCACTTTGATGTACAGCAAAAACTAACACAACATTGTAAATCAACTATATCAATAAAATGAATTTTTTAAAAAAGAAACTACTACTTGTCAAATTTTGGTGTAGTACCAAAGAAGAAAATTGACACTTATTTGAAATGACTACTAAAATATCCTCCCTTTTTCTAACTACATGTCTGTGTGAGGCTGGAATTTCCTCATCTACTTCACCCAAAACAACATATTGCAACAGACTGAATGAAAAACTAGATATGAAAATCTAGCAGTCTTTTGTTAAGTCAGACATGTAAATGATTTACAAAAATATAAAGCAATGCCACTTTTCTCACTAATTTTCTACTTCAGAAAATAGTTATTTTTCATTAAAATGTATGTTAAGAAGTATGAGTTTGTTGTTACTTTTAATGAATTAATGAACAAGGTTTTTTTAATTTCTCAGTTTTAACTCTAACTTGATAAACATCAATAAATATAACCTACATTAGGAAAAACTGAGGGGGATCGTCATTTTTAAGAGCATAAAAGACCCCACCGGCCAAAAAGTTTGAGGAACTACTGCACTATATTATACTATAATGGAACACTCAGAAGAATATGAAGAGAAGTAAACATATTTATAATCTAAATATTAACCATGAAAACACACAAATTTCTGGGGAAAAGTCTCACTTCACCTCTGGTCAAACTCAGGGTTAGGAGGCAGGGAGATGACTATGGTTTGTTTTGGAGGAAAGGAATAGATAAGAGGAAAAGCCAACTCTAGGATAAACTTACAGGTTCTCCAGAAAACCCCCAAGTCCCCACAGCCCTCAGTTACAGCTACCATTTACTATCTCTGCCTGGAATTACAAAGAAACAGAAGTGGGTAGACAGGAAGGAGGAAGGTTACAGAAATGAGACAAGCCTCAGGCACATTTGAAACATAAAGGGCTATTTTGGGGTAGAGGTAGCAGAAGGTGGTAGATTATGTTGTGATTTATAAATGAAACATCCCATACGTATTTTGCTTATGACAGACAGAAGATATCACCCATAGTCTCAATGTCCATTTTTTAATACCAGAATAAAAAACATAGGGGCTTCCCTGGTGGCGCAGTGGTTGAGAGTCTGCCTGCCGATGCAGGGGACACAGGTTCGTGCCCCAGTCCAGGAAGACCCCACATGCCACGGAGCAGCTAGGCCCGCGAGCTATGGCCGCTGAGCCTGTGCGTCCGGAACCTGTGCTCCGCAACGGGAGAGGCCACATCAGTGAGAGGCCCGAGTACAGCAAAAAATAAATAAATAAATAAACATAATCTTTTCATTAATTTTTTTAATATGCCTAAGTCTTTTGCTCTTTTAAGCCTTATCAGGATCCAGGGTTGGCTGGACTACATCACAGAAATATTAGAAGGTCCTCTCTGTTTGCATGGTTCTCTGTTCATAGCTTCATACGGTACTTAGTGTGCTGTCATTTCCCATCACTCCCACTGTGAGCGCCTCAAGAATAGTTTACGTCTTACTCATCTTTTTTCCCTGGAGCACAGCACAGTACCATTATAGACACACTCAATAAATGATTTCCAAATGATTGATTTCCCAAAGGCCAAATATAAATACTTTATAAAATATATTTCTTCAAGAAGCACAACACAAGTTGTACACAGACGTCTTCAAAATAGTAGCTTAGTAAATTGAAAACTTGGACATACTGTCAAATATAAACATAATTTTTAATTCTTATTTAGCCTCTCTGAAAATGTTGACCGCTTCACCCTAAAACTCCCCCTTGGCTTCCAGGGTGCAGTTTTTCCTTGTCTTCTTCCTACTTCTCTGGCCACTCCTTCTGTTTTTCTCTGATCATCTTAGGTTATCTCCCCCAAATTCTATCCTCAGTCCTATACCATACTTGACTCTCTCTAAAACTCTTTTGCCTTACCTTATCTAAATCAGGATTTCTCAACTCCAGCAGAACTGACATTTTGGACCAGATAATAATTTGTTGTGAGGGGATGTCTTGTACATTACAGGATATTTAGCAGTATCTCTGGTGTCTACCTACTAGATCTCCCAGTTGTGACAATCAAAAATGTCTCTAGGGCTTCCCTGGTGGAGCAGTGGTTGAGAGTCCGCCTGCCAAGGCAGGGGACGTGGGTTCGTGCCCCAGTTCGGGAAGATCCCACATGCCGTGGAGCGGCTGGGCCCGTGAGCCATGGCCGCTGAGCCTGCATGTCCGTAGCCTGTGCTCCACAACGGGAGAGGCCACAACAGTGAGGGGCCCACATACCGCAAAAAAAAAAAAAAAAAAAAAAATCTC
>NW_006777677.1:117036-129944 GCF_000442215.2 Lipotes vexillifer
AAAAAAAGTCTCTAGTCATTGCCAAATGCCTCTGGGGGGTCGGGGGGGCAGAGAGGCAAAATCACTCCTGGTTGAGAATCACTGATCTAAACTAACAACTTCAACTATCACCTATATATATACCACCAACTCCCAAATCTGTGTCTCTAGCCCAAACCTCTCTCCTTAACTCTCAACACATTCCAATCACCTGATGACTAACTCTCTTTGGACATCATATTCAACATAAACCTTAACTTATCACCATTTTCCTTAAATTTATTCCTTGTTCCTATCTGCTCCATCTTGATGAGTGACACAACTATCTATCCAGTCACTCAACCCAGAAATCCAGAAGCCATCCTAAAGGCCTTTTTCTCATTCGTATTCAATGAATTACCAAACCCTATTCATTCAATCTCTTTAATACCTCAGCTGGGTCCCTCCCTCTCCATTTCTACTAACACAGACTTAAATCAGGCCTCATTACATCTAACCTGGATCAATGTAATAGCATCTTAATTGGCTCTACCTCTCATCTTAGTCCTATTACTGTTCCTCCACAATCCTGCCAAAGTGATCATCCTAGAATTCAAAACTGACAGTGTCACTCCCCTAAAATTCATGATAGCTTCTCATAGCCTTAGAATTACACTTCAGCTCCTCAAGCAAGCACAAGAAGGAATTTATGATAGTACTCTGACCTACCTTTCTGGCTTATTCTTGCAACTCACCCACAGACACTCTTCACTTCTGCCATGCCAAACAACTTGCGTTCTGTTAACACATTATAGTCCCTCTTCCTAGACTGTCCTTCTCACCTTTAATCCTCAATCCCTTCTTACAACGAACTCCTGGTTCATCCATTTTTCAAAAGTTAGCTCAAAAATCACCTCCTCCAGGAAGTTTTCCCTAAATTCCCACTTTAGAGTCACCATCTCTGGCTTCACAAAAAAAGGGCTTATACTTCTATAACAGCATTTACTTATGCTTATGATGCTTACGATCACTAGCTAATGTCTTACTCTAAGCTCCTGAGAGCAAGGATCAAATCTTATCTGAGCTGATAGCCAAAGAACCAAGTATTTCTCATGTCTACTAACTACATAGAAGATACCCAATAAATGTTTGCTAAATAAATGGAAATAATGTCTCCTTCAACATTTCACTTTTGATACAACTGCAAATTTTAAAAGTAGGTCTAAAACAAGCATAGGGCTTCCCTGGTGGTGCAGTGGTTGAGAGTCTACCTGCTGATGCAGGGGACATGGGTTCGTGCCCCAGTCCGGGAGGATCCCACGTGCCGCGGAGCAGCTGGGCCCGTGAGCCACGGCCGCTGAGCCTGCGCGTCTGGAGCCTGTGCTCCACAACGGGAGAGGCCACAGCAGTGAGAGGCCCGCGTACCGCAAAAAAATAATAGTAATAAATAAATAAATAAAATAAGTAAGTTTAAGAGCAAACATTTTTATTTTAAGCCAGTGCTACTTAAGCTGCAAGTAACAAAAATTTTAAGGATGCTTTACTTAAATATATATGTGTATATAGGTATATGCGTGTGTATGCTTTTTCAGCCACAGGATCTGTGATAAGAAAAAAAACCCAACTGTTCCTCTAATGACTATGGTGCCCACTAAAATATTCAAACGGAGCCATCTGAACTCACGTCCTCCTGATGACTAACACTGGTATCCCAATTTTTAGTTTCTGTTCTTGTCCAATCTGACAGTAAGAACATTCTTGCTTATGTGAGGCTTCTGGATCAAGTGTACAACACACAGTATCAAATTGTGCAATTGTTTGTTTGAAATAAGAAAGTGGCTTACAGCTGGATCTATCTTTATCTTATAACCAAGAGTTAAAACTTAGCCCTACTAGCCCTTCTAATAGAATACCCATCCCTGTAATACTACTATGCTTAAAACAAACAAGCATTACATGTCTCCCATAAACCCCAAGCATAAAGAAGCCAAATTTTCAGATCTAGACTTTCATACTCAGCTTCCCGCCTCCATCCCCATTTTTCAGAAGCCCCACATGCATCACCCCAGGCCCTCTTAGCCTCACTCATCTCTCATTCCAGCCAGCACTATGACAACCAGCTCTGCTTGGACTCTGACCAGTGTCACAGAGGAACTATCTGACACTACCTTGCTTCAGGCCTATACACTGTGTGCCTCTCACCTGCCACCCCAAAACTTTTGTGTTGAAGGACGAGACATCACCAGACACCACAGGTCTCTGCCAGGACTTACTCATACAGAGCTCAGAAATGCAGGTGAATTAATACCTCCTGAGGTGAGCCTTTGGTCACTGGAAGACGGATACCATTAGATAAATTGTTCCCCTTTTCTCCCAGATAAACTGTCTTGAGATGGAGTCTACACAATCCCATGCAATCAAGCAAGCTGTCACAGTTAGCAACAGCCAGCTAGATAGTGCATTTTCATATTGGCTCTCCCTCCCTTTCTCCTTCCTCAGTCTGGTTTGGTACTCCCTAATAAATTATTACTCTACAGGGCTCTGCTTTCTGGGGAACCCAGTTAAAGACATTCCACCACTTCAAGAAAAGTTTGTGGTTTGCACACTGCAAGGGAGATCCCAAAGCCCATTAAACCGCAAGCTGCTATTTCTGCTTTCTTTTCCTTAACTGAAAGACCTCAGAGACAGCAGAATAAAATCAAAACCTACCATCACTGCTTCCTCACTCACCATTTCTCCACACCTATTACAAATACCAATCTCCAGAAAAACAGTCTCAAATAAGATCTTTACATTAATACACTCAAATAATAATCTCTGTCCATGCATTATTTTAGCCTGGCAATGTGGATGGTCTGAGGAAAAGAATGATGGTGTATGCTGAGACACTAGTTCCTTCTCTTTTTTCAGGTTGTTCTTAGTCTTAGAGCTGGCATTCTG
Source organism: Lipotes vexillifer (assembly GCF_000442215.2). NCBI lineage: Eukaryota > Metazoa > Chordata > Mammalia > Artiodactyla > Lipotidae > Lipotes > Lipotes vexillifer. Next base: position 119,935 of record NW_006777677.1, read on the forward strand.
GACACTGTCCTTTCCATCATGGCCCAAATTCAGGCCCCACAAGACTCTACCCTTATAAGTAAGCAGATCTGTACTCAACATTTCAAAACTAAAATGTGAGGCAAGACTGGCACTGTCCTACCACACTGAAACAATGCGAGCAACCATTTCACTCCACGTAACATAATTCTCAAAAGTCAAATGCCTTAACCATATAGGTTCTTTCTCTTTTCCTAAAAGTGGAAAAAAGTAGTATAAGACAGCCACTCATATATCACAACAATTAACTGCTAAGATAATATCTTAAAACTGTCCATATTGTTCATTAAAAAATATATATTATGACTGCAAATTAAGTTACAAATATACCCAAAGCAGAAACTAAAATATGCAGCTAATGTACAATAAATTTAGCAGGAAACTTCTTCATCTAAACAACTAAGATTTACTGAGCATCTACTATATAACCAAGCATAAGCGAAACAAACCAAGCCAGAAAGCCTCTGCTCTGTGCATGCTGTATTGCCTAGTAGAGGAGATTTAAAAAATTAAACAGGGGACTTCCCTGGTGGCGCAGTGGTTAAAATTCCGCCTGCCAACGCAGGGGATACAGGTTCGAGCCCTGGTCTGGGAAGATCCCACATGCTGCCGAGCAATGAAGCCCATGCACCACAACTACTGAGCCTGCGCTCTAGAGTCCGTGAGCCACAACTACTGAGCTCACATGCCACACGTACTGAAGCCCACACACCGAGAGCCCGTGCTCCACAATAAGAGAAGCCACCGCAATGAGAAGCCCACACACCACAATGAAGAATAGCCCCTTTCGCAGCAGCTGGAGAAAGCCCGCGCACAGCAACGAAGACCCAACCCAGCCCTAAATAAATAAATAAATAATAAATTTCTAAAAATAAATAAATAAAAATTTAAAAATTAAGCCAGATAATTCAAAAACTACCCTTGCAATTGCAATAAGGAGAGTGATGAGTCAGAGAAGGAGTCATGGAAGAAGAAAAATAAAACTGAGACCTGATAGTAGAAACTTGTTGTGGGGCAGGGGTGGAAGACAGCAGAGATGGAAGGTGTCTCAGGCAGAGAAAATAAAACACACGAGGGTCCTCAGCACAAAGCGTGGCATTTTTGAGCAACAGAGGCCACTGTGACTGGTGTTCACTAAACAACAAGGCAACTTATTGGAATTGAGCCTGTAGAAGTAGAGAGAAGGCCGAAACCAGATCACAGAGGGCTTTATAACATTGGTAATGTTACAAATGGTAATATAGGTAACAGTAACATTAAGAATTTTGAATACAATAAGCTCTATCACTTTTCGTGGCATCAAAATGTAACTTTGGGCTACAATTCCTAACAACTTGTAGGCCAGTGAAGTTTCCAAACTGAAAATCAGAGGTTTACAGCTATGCTTGTTAAGTCTCCCAATGAAACAGCACTATTCTATTTTCTCCCAGTTCTGTAATGATTGCTCTTTTAAAGAACAGATTGATTCACTGGGTCGATACCACAGACACTTATTGAAGAAACCCTGTATTGTTATGTCCAGTACTGATAATATTGCCAGAACAAATCTTCCCAATTTTTTTCCCATTTTTTAAAATTGTGGTAAAACATACATAACATAAAATTTACCATCTTAATTATTAAGTGTACAGTTCAGTGGTATTAAAATATAATGTTGTCCAACCATCACCACCATCCCTCTCCATAACTCTTTTCATCTTATAAAACTGAAATTCTATACCTATCAAACAATAACTCCCCATTTCCCCCTCCTCCAAGCTCCTGGCAACTACCATTCTACTTTCTGTCTTTATGAAGTTGACTACTCCAAGTACCTCATATAAGGGAAATCATACAGTATTTCTCTTTTTGTGACAGGCTTTATTTCACTTAGCATAACATCCTCATGGTTCATCCATGTTGCAGCCTATGTCAGAATTACCTTTTTAAGGCTGAATAATACTACATTGTATGTATACACCACATTTTGCTTAACCATTCATCCACTGATAGACAAGTGGGTAGCTTCCACATTTTAGCTACTGTGAATAATGCTGCTATAAACATGGGTGTACAAAATCTATCCAATCTTGATGAACAAGATGTCATTTCAATCCATTACCCTGTATAAATGCATACCACATAGACAAAATCTAGAATGGAAGTCTAAAAGGAAAGTGAAAAAGATGTCTTATTTCATCGCTTTTTTCTTTTGGTAGCGTGTCTAATTTCTCTTCTCTCTTGCTAGCCTCACCAAATCTAGACCATCAAAACTTTTCATGCCTCTTAGTATAATTTCATTGTTAATGACCTCTTGCCTTTTCCCATGGAGTTCCCAATTCACGGCTGAATATTCCCCAAATCTTCCACCTTCAAAAGTCATTTTACATCCTGCTTTCACTGAACTACTTTCCTTTTTAAATGCTTTACTTTCCTGTTGACCCAGAAAAAAAAAAGGGGGGGGGGAAGCAGCATATGTTTTATTAAAATATTCCTGTAACTATGAATCAGCAATAATGGGTTCTATTTTAAAACGCAAAAATTTCAGACTACATAAGTAAAAATAGAGTATTATAAATAAAATTGCAAGCTATCTCCCCTCACAATACCTAACAGTAGTAAGCTTCTTTTAATTTTTCTCATCTGAGAGAAGATATTGAAAATGTGCTGATAATGTTGAGAAACATTAAAAATGATCAAAAGATTAGGAAATATGAAAAAAAACAAACATTTTTTCCAGTCTGGGACTAGACTGGAAAAGATAATATGAAGTATAAATAGCCTTAAAAGATATAGCCACATTACAAATGTACCCTCCTATTAATATACACATCGTAAGGGCAGCCCTCTGATATAACTCAAAAAGTGAAGGAGGCATAAAAGGACACCAATCTTGTCGTGGGGCAGGTGCTAATCAGAAACTCAAAGATGTAAGGACTATTTGACATATACACAGATACATCCAGTCAACACCATTTGCTTCCATCCTGTGAAAGAAAACAAAAATTAACAGGCAATAGCTACTAAAATACACTTAGTTGTTCTGTAGATAAATAAAGCATTCTTCAATGACTTCATCTGCTGCAGCCCCTGGCTAAGATGGTTTGCAGCAGCGCAAGTAGAACTCCAAAAAGAGGCTGCCTATTCTTCAGCTCAGGACTGTCAAAGAAAAAAGGAAAAGGGTTTTACCACACTAAAAAGGTATTTAGTTCAGCCTATTCAGTGACCTGTGCAAGAAACAATAAGCCAAGCAAAGGATGGACTTTTGTCTTGATAAAGTAGGATGATAGGATTCTTCAAAGAACATAGATCTCATCTCTGAGATATTTTAAAGATAGAAGTGCCTAAAGCCAGAGCAAACCAGAACAACTTTTTAAGGATCCTTCAACCTGATTTACACTTTGCCTTAATATTCTAGGTATAAAAGAGGTTGTAAACAAAATCCAGGAAGCCAGCAAGAAAAAAGTCATTTCTATAACACTGTGATTATGGAATACATCCCAGAATCTTTCCCAAAGATAATCAGAGGAACTCTAGTGTCATATGAAACCCAAGGGTCCACAAGACAATGACCAGAAGGAGCAAATTATAAATGAGAAGCTTTGGGAGCTCCAACCACTGGATCAGAATTTAATCATCCATGTCAGTAACTTCAATAAACCCCTAACTCTATGCCTTGGAAGGAAACAAGGTAATTTCAGGAATGAGTAGAATTCACTCTCATTCTTTATGCGCTTAAATTATCTTAAAGAAATCTTAGTCACTTCCTGGTAGTTCTTACTGGAGATGAGTGCTATTATTAAAGGTCATTTGCCCAAGCTGATTTTCCACATTTTCTGTCTCATAAGTCCATACACACATTCATTCCTAAACTTGGAAAATGCTTAATACCTTAGGACAGAGAGAGCAGAATACTGTGACATGAGTGCAAAATTTCTAGCCCACAACAAAAGAAAAGTGAATCCTGCTCAAAAAAATGTCTCATAGTCAATCATTAATAATCACTGTGTCATCCTCAATAAAATTACTCGACATTTCAATTTTAGTAACCTCTCTCCACAGGCCTTAACATTTTCCTACTTTATTAGCTAAGTACACTAAAAGACATTCTTTAGTAAAACTAAGTAGTAAAAAATTCACAAGAATTCTGAAGGTGATTTATCATCACAAAACTGTGAAAGAAAGCAGATTCCTACCAGTAAAAGTCACTTGAGAAAACTTAGTGAAAAATCCTCAACAAAAAAGAATATTACATTAATGAATTAACAATACATTTCTGTGTGCAACCACCATTTAATACTCACTCACAATTTCAGTTTAAAACCTTTCTAGTCAATAATTTCCAGGACTGTACTTTGGCTATACTGTAATATGAAATCTGCATATTATGTTATTTAGAAAGTTAAAAAAGAGAAAAATGACTGGTATTTGTTCTTTAAAAAAAAAAAAGTTAATCCACACTTAGATGATAATTTCTCAAACTACACATGGATTTTATTCTAAATTCCATTCGGTTCCTAAAGCAACTGCTCACTTGCAGCCACTATAATGTCAACCTGTTGAGGTTTTTGTACAATACTCTTTCTACAAACTGGCTAGACTTTCCATTACCATAATTTTGCATACTAACATAGACAAATTACTATTGTCATTTTAAGCTGATAGAAATATTCCCAACCTAAGAAATCCAAAACTATTATAAACTTAAATTTTTCTTCAATTACTGAATTCACTTCTCTAGAATCATATGTAAAATTTCACTTGGTAATCAGGCTAAAATATCGTAAGTACAAGGAGTGTGGTTTCTCTATAGTCTCCTCAAAAAGAAAAAATATATAAGAGAATGAATCTGTCAACCTTAACATGGAGTTTTAAAATGAACAAGTTGACCAAAACTACATTACCATATGTCTGCTTAAATAATGAAGAGAAAAAGACAATCCTGAAGTCCCACTGCCCCTACGGTTGTCTAGCTAAGTCCAGGAACAGAGGAACATTTATAAAGCTAAGATCCTGCTCACCCATTCTATCTCTGCAAAATCTGAACTGCTGAAAACAAATCTTTTTTCTTATTGTTAATTAGATAATTCCACGGTGCACTGTGTTTTCTATAATAGAGAGTAATACAGGAGAAATTAACTTGACAAAAATGTAAAAATGTAAAAAAATGATGCCAATTAGTATAATGGTGGCTGGTTTATCTAAGATTCAAAAACCAATTTAAAAGATGGGCTTTCAAAAATCCACATTCTTTTAAGTGAATGCCTTAATCGTTCAGTTTATTTCTTGGGGGACTTAAGATCAGCTTGTCAACACACAAAAAAGTATTATTTTCAGGCTTTCCAAGATTTCCAGTAGCTCATTTTTACCAGAAAGCCTATTTAACGGCAGCCAATTTGCAAACATCAAATTTAAGATTACAGCTTCTGTAAAACAAGAAGAAAGACATCAAAGTTCATTTCAAGTATTTATATTGGCATAGACGGAACAGACTACTTAAGAAAAAACTGACACCAAGGGCTCCATTTTGCTATCACTCATGTGCTACATGCACTAGTTTTCACATTACTTTAATCAAGAGACAGATATAACAAGTCTATCATTTAAAGTACACAAATTCATTACTCCTTCTTTATGTAAGTTTCACATTTTGGCTCACAGCACATATTTGCAAACTAAGTATGCACTCCACTAAAAGGGCAAAGAACAAAGAAACGAGAATAACTTAGCTTCCTTAAGTTTATATTATAACGAAACAAGAAAACAACTAAGTGGGCGCTTGTAATGTAGGACTGCTAGGGTCAATTTTATCATCACTAGAGCCTCAAGTTTCCTTCAAAGTGATAGGGAGAATCCTTATTATCCGATAAATGGTTATTCAGAACTTAACGTAACTGATTTCAACAACTACAGCACAAACAAAAGCACCTTAAATAGCAGACAATGTCTAATTACCTAACTTTTAATGACAATGATAAAAAAAAAACTTCTACTATGTACACAGAAAATCCAATAAATACAGGCATTTTGTCCTAGATTCATGGACAATAAAAGGTCTAATAAGAAACAAAAGAAATTATTCAATTTTATACTCTTACTATAATTAGAAATAAATTTTAATAAACTAATTTCCCTGAAAACTATTTTTCAAGAAGAGTTACCATTTGTTCCAATTTTTCATTTTTTGATCATAGAATTTCCTTGTTCTTAAAGCTTTATATTTAATAGCTTTGTAAGAAAAAATAATAACAAGATTATTAAATAATCTTGTAATATTAAATATTTACTCAAAATATTAAAGATTCAGTATATTAATATTAAATAATAATATAAATATTAATTTATATTAATATTAAATATTATATATAATATTATATATATATAATATATAAGTATATATATTTAGTTATATATACTTATATATATTTTATATAATATATATAATATATATTTATATATAAATATATGTATAATATTAAACATATATAATATATAAAATATTAAATGTATATAAAATATATATATTAAATATATAAATAAATATAAAATAACATATTATTGTGTTAATTATAAATAATATTAATATTAAATAAATATTAAAGATTTACTCAAAAAATTACTCTGTCCTATTGATGGCAGTGAAGGCTGGGGAGAGAAACTAAAGTTCTATGGTTTTTTCAAAAACACTTTAAGACAAATATAACAAATATCTGATTAGAGAAAATAACTTTCAGCTCTTCTAACACAAATATATTAGATACTTTCTATTCAAATACCCCCATACATTCACACATTTTTATATACAGAGAGGATGATGAGCTGAATTTGACCACTTATGGTGTGCCAAGCACTGTGCTTTGAATGCACTACACTTACGGCAACTTTGTAATTGAGCGATTATGTACAGCAATTCTGTCTGGTAAGTACAACTGTTAACGCTATGTACACATGGGGGTGTTGAGGCACGAAGAGGTTGAACAATTCATTCAAAGCGACACAGTTAATCAGTGACAGAGTTAGAACTTAAACCCAGACAGTCTGGCCCCGCATCTGATTTTGGAATTATATTATAGTGTGTATAAGGTACACATGGTGCGTGACACAATGCCTGACACTCTGCAGGCACTAAACAGAAGCGTAACTGTTGTAATACTGCTTCTCTCTTCTTCACTTACTCTGTGATAATTCTGGATCTCCTTTCAGATTCATCATCTTCGGAATAGAAGGGCCATACACATCCACATCTAGCAAACCAACGGCCTTTGACTGTAAGAAAACAGAATTTACTGTCAGATTTTTCCCCACTCTTCATCAAAGATAAAGTGCACAGAAACAGCAGGTCTGACTACAGAAAAGACAATTTGCAAAATACTCCAAAATCATAACCTAAACTTTCAAAGCAACAGTAAGGTAAAAGAACATAAACTGCTCAGGGTAAATATTGTTTGTTGGTTTACTAATCTCTTCTAGATAACTGACTAAAGAAATCTACTGCATCCACTTTAAACATTGTGGTTCAGATCTCCCATACACTCACAAACAGACTAAGACCTTTTGATCTGAAAACTAACAAACTACTTGCACACAATGTTAAAATAATGGTTTACAACAGCAAACATAACCCCAGCAAGAAGGAGCATTAACTTTTGGAAAGACCATCTAACACACCAAAGAATACAAAATGAAGGAAAAAAAGCATAGAAACAAGACCATAATTAAAGCAAGTGAGAAATGCTGATGCAAATCTGGCATGGAAATGCTAACGAGGATGGCAGCAGACATAGTACAGAGACAACCTCTTACGTGCCAGTCACAGTTAAAAACCTGAAGTCTTCCAGAGAATTCATAAACAACTAAAACTGTTTTCCTTGATGATCCACCCAGCTGCCCAAGGGCAGAATATCCCAACTGGTCTCTTCACTAGCTGACAGTTAATCAGCAGGTTAACAAAGAAAGACAAACAAAATTCACTATTCCCAAATATGTCTTTTTTTCTTCTCCTCCCACCACCCCCCTGCTCTTTCTTCTTTCACAGATTAAATCAATGTTATTGGTTTTTCTCATATACAAGCAAACAGAATGCTAATACTAACTATATGCCTTTGAGTTATGTTTCCCCAAGACATACAACTCTCCCCCCTCTCTCCCTGTATCCTGGCAAGATAAAAGTCTTAACCTCTCAAAAAAGATTTTTTTAAGCTAAACAATCTCTCATCTTCCACGTTATCTACCTATTTCCAGACACAAAATTACTTGCTAAACTCCACTGTCTGGTTCCTATAAATAGACAAAACAAGGTACATTCACATTTATGTCCCTAACTTTACAGTGACTCAAACTGCAATTCTAAGAAAATCATTTAATGTCCCTGTGTGACTCACAGAGCACTGGGATTAATATCTCCCTCTACCAAAAATCTCAGCTTACTGTAAAATAAATGAGAAAGGAGGAAGGACACATTACCTTTAATGGAATGGTGATATATAAAATTTGGGTTTAATACTTTAAAAAAAATCACTTTAAAAAAAACCTGGGATGGGCCACCAAGTGAGAGTCCTTGACTTTGTGCAGGAAAAAGTTCAAGAGCAAACTAGCCATAGTAAAATGAAAGCATGTTTATTTAGAGAGAGCCACAGTCCATCTTAGAAGGTGAGAGATGGCCCCAGGACATGGAGTGCTCTTGAAAAGTGAGTGGTGCTGGGTTGTGGGGGGGTGGTTAGTTTTTATGGGCTGGGTAATTTCATAGGCTAATGAGTGGGAGGAATATTCTAATTTCCAGGAGTTGGGACACCACCTACTTTTTGGCCTTTTACAATTGGCCTGGGAACTCTCATGGCACCTGTGGGTGTGTCATTTAGCATATACTAATGTATTACAATGAGTGCATAATGAGGCTCAAGGTATACTGGAAGTCAAATCTGCTATCTTGGGCCTAGTAGGTTCTAGTCAGTTTTGGTCATATCCTTTTCTTCTTAATGGTTGTGTAATTCTTTTAATGGTTGTGTCCTGCCCCCTTTCCTTCCTGTCTCAATACCTTTCTCTCCTCTGTTTCCTTTTTGGTATATGTAAGCATTGGTACTAAATTTAGTTGGTCAGTAGAGATTTTCAGAGAGTATGCAGAGAACCTAACACATAGAGGATTTTCCATTATTCTTAGTTCCATTCTCCAGGAAATAGAGGAACTCTATCATCTTGTGATCTCCCTCCCTGCCCTCTTTATTATGTGATGATGTGTATTAGCAGCTATGTAGGTATATGTAAAATCCATTCCTACCCCAGCAAATTTTAGGGCAGATCTTCAGTTTTGTCTTACCCCATGATGCCAAGGACTCACTTTTAGACAAGCATGGTTTTCTTCTAGAAGACAAGACAAATAGATGATAAATTCTCCCTAACATTTTGAAGGAAACTTGAAGATCTAGTGATGATAAAATTGACCCTAGCAGTCTTACACTGCAAGCACTCACTTAGCTGTTTTCTTGTTTCATGAAAACATAAAGTTAAATTTACTTGACAGGTATTTTTAGAAGATTAATTTGAAAACTGAGACCTAACCCTTTCAGGTTATTCTAAAACAACATTAATATAAATGAGAGCAAGGAAAAAGAATCTTAGAATATTTTTTGTTTTTATTGGCATTATTATTATTTTATGTTTGCATTAATTTTGTAGGTGTCACAAGAAAACATATGGAAAAGAGGTGTTAGTTATAGCATTAGCAGACCCATAGATAATAGTTAACAATTATCCACATTTCTTAAGGTTTTAGGCCCCCTCATTTGAAAATGTTTTTATCTGTAGTGAATTTAATTCTATTTTTAATTCAACTAAATTCTGTTGTTTGTGGTTTAAAAAGGAGTTAAAATCAGTGAGAATTTCTCAATGAATGTTCCTACCTTTTTAAAGCTACTGACTGACCTAAATTTAGTTCCAGTGCTTAGATACATCAGAAGGGAAACAGAGGAGAGAAAGGTATGAAGATCAGTAGGAAGAGAGGAAAGAGAAAGGGAAAG
>NW_006777677.1:129954-206155 GCF_000442215.2 Lipotes vexillifer
GGGACACAGGAAAGGAGGGAGGAAGAAAAGGATGGAGGGAAGTTAATCAGCAATGTTATATTAAGAACCTGGATACACTAGGCTTCCACAGCCAGCTCTGTGGACAAATCAGAATCTCTAAAAACATGCCATCATAAATCACCTAAATAAACACCTAGACTTTCCCTTATTATATCTCCCCACCACTTGAATTCCTCTGGGATGCCAGGCACTCTGGTAAGCATTTTATTTACATTTCTCATTGACTCCTCATAGCAACTCTGTAAGGTGGTATTATGCCTACTTTTGATGAGAAAGCTGAAAGCTAACACTCAAAATGATTTTAAGTATTCTTTCTTAGAATGAAGCAGAATGGAAAATTAAACACAAAAATACCAACCACATAAACCTCCAGCATAACTTGAACATGATCTATCTGCAAAAGACTTAGATAAAAAGCAAGAGTCAGCATGATTCTCCCTAAAGGGCCAAATAATAGGAAATATTTTGAGAGGACCTTCAAGATGGCGGAGGAGTAAGACATTGAGATCACCTTCCTCCTCAAAAATACATCAGAAATACATCTACATGTGGAACAACTCCTACAGAACACCTACTGAACGCTGGCAGAAGACCTCAGACCTCCCAAAAGGCAAGAAACTCCCCATGTACCTGGGCAGAGCAAAAGTAGAAAGAAAAAACAGACAAAAGAATAGGGACGGGACCTGCACCAGTGGGAGGGAGCTGTGAAGGAGGAAAGGTTTCCACACACTAGGAAGCCCCTTCACGGGCAGAGACTGCGGGTGGCGGAGGGGGGAGTTTCGGAGCCGCAGAGAACACAGTAACAGGGGTGCCGAGGGCAAAGCGGGGAGATTCCCGCACAGAGGAGCGGTGCCGACCAGCACTCACCAGCCCAAGAGGCTTGTCTCTCACCCACCAGGGCAGGCGGCGGCTGGGAGCTGAGGCTCCGGCTTTGGAGGTCGGATCGCAGGGAGAAGACTGGGGTTGGCTGCGTGAACACAGCCTGAAGGGGGCTACTGAGCCACAGCTAGCCGGGAGGGAGTCGGGGAAAAAGTCTGGACCTGCCAGAGAGGCAAGAGACCATTGTTTCGGGATGCCGAGGAGAGGGGAATCAGAGCACCGCCTAAACGAGCTCCAGAGACAGGCGCGAGCCGCGGCTATCAGTGAGGACCGCAGAGATGGGCATGAGACGCTAAATCAGCTGCTGCTGCCATCAAGAACCCTGTGTGCGAGCGCAGGTCACTATCCACACCTCCTCTCCCGGGAGCCCATGCAGCCCGCCACTGCCAGGGTCCCGTGACCCAGGGACAACTTCCCCGGGAGAATACACGGCACACCTCAGGCTGGTGCAATGTCACGCCAGCTTTTGCCGCCGCTGCAGGCTCGTCCCGCATTCTGTACCCCTTCCTCCCCTAGACCTGAGTGAGCCAAAGCCCTCTAATCAGCTGCTACTTTAACCCGGTCCTATCTGGGCAGGAACAGACGTCCCTCAGGTGACCTACAGGCAGAGGCGGGTCCAAATCCAAAGCTGAACCCCAGGAGCTGTGCGAACAAAGAACAGAAAGGGAAATCTCTCCCAGCAGCCTCAGAAGCAACGGATTAAATCTCCACAATCAACTTGATGTACACTGCATCTGTGGAAAACCTGAATAGACAACGAATCATCCCAAAATTAAGGCAGTGGACTTTGGGAGCAACTGTAGACTTGGGGTTTGCTGTATGTGACCGACTAGTTTCTGATTTATATGGTTATCCTAGTTTAGTTTTTAGCACTTGTTATCACTCGTAGATTTGTTTATTGGTTTGGTTGCTCTCTTCTTTTTTCTTTTTAACTACTTTTTTAAATTGTTTTATTTTAATAATATTTTTTTATTTTTTAATATTTTTATTTTAATAACTTTATTTTCTTTTTCTTTCTTTCTTTTATTTCTCCCTTTTCTTCTGAGCTGTGTGGCTGACAGGGTCTTGGTGCTCCGGCCAGGGGTCAGGCCTGAGCCTTGGAGGTGAGAGAGCCGAGTTCAGGACACTGGACCACCAGAGACCTCCTGGCCCCATGTAATTATCAATCGGTGACAGCTCTCCCAGAGATCTCCGTCTCAACACTAAGACCCAGCTCCACTCAATGACCAGCTAGCTACAGTGCTGGACACCCCATGCCAAACAACTAGCAAGATAGGAACACAACCCCACCCATTAGCAGAGAGGCTGCCTAAAATCATAATAAGATCACAGACACCCCAAAACACACCACCAGATGTGGTCCTGCCCACCAGAAAGACAGGATCCAGCCTCATCCACCAGAACACAGGAGCCAGTCCCCTCTACCAGGAAGCCTACACAACCCACTGGACCAACCTTACCCACTGGGGGCACACACCAAAAACAACGGGAACTACGAACCTGCAGCCTGCAAAAAGGAGACCCCAAACACAGTAAGTTAAGCAAAATGAGAAGACAGAAAAATATGCAGCAGCTGAAAGAGCAAGGTAAAAATCCACCAGACCAAACAAATGAAGAGGAAATAGGCAGTCTACCTGAAAAAGAATTCAGAGTAATGATAGTAAAGATGATCCAAAATCTTGGAAAACAAGACAAAAAGACAACCCTCAGAATGGGAGAAAATATTTGCAAATGAAGCAACTGACAAAGGATTAATCTCCAAAATATACAAGCAGCTCATGTGCTGAGTATCAAAAAAAAAACCCAATCCAAAAATGGGCAGAAGACCTAAATAGACATTTCTCCAAAGAAGATATACAGATGGCCAACAAACACATGAAAGGATGCTCAACATCACTAATCATTAGAGAAATGCAAATCAAAATGACAATGAGGTATCACCTCACACCAGTCAGAATGGCCACCATCAAAAAATCTACAAACAGTAAATGCTGGAGAGGGTGTGGAGAAAAGGGAACCCTCTTGCACTGTTGGTGGGAATGTAAATAGATACAGCCACTATGGAGAATAGTATGGAGATTCCTTAAAAAACTACAAACAGAACTACCATATGATCCAGCAATCCCACTACTGGGCATATACCCTGAGAAAAACATAATGTAAAAAGAGTCACGTACCACAATGTTCACTGCAGCTCTATTTACAATAGCCAGGACATGGAAGCAACCTAAGTATCCATTGACAAATGAATGGATAAAGAAGATATGGCACATATATACAATGGAATATTACTCAGTCATAAAAAGAAATGAAATTGAGTTATTTGTAGTGAGGTGGATGGACCTAGAGTCTGTCATACAGAGTGAAGTAAGTCAGAAAGAGAAAAACAAATACTGTATGCTAACACATATATATGAAATCTAAAAAAAAAAAAAGTAGTTCTGATGAACCTGGGAGCAGGACAGGAACAAAGACGCAGACGTAGACAGACTTGAGGACATGCAAAGTGGGAAGGGTAAGCTAGGACAGAGTGAGAGAGTGACACTGACATATACACACTACTAAATGTAAAATAGATAGCTAGTGGGAAGCAGCCACATAGCACAGGGAGATCAGTTCGGTGCTCTGTGAGCACCTAGAGGGGTGGGATAGGGAGGGAGGGAGGAAGATGCAAGAGGGAGGGGCTATGGGGATATATGTATACATACAGCTGATTCACTTTGTTATACAGCAACAACTAACACAAAAATGTAAAGCACTTATACTCCAATAAAGATGTCAAAAAAAAGAAAAAGGAGGGCTTTCCTGGTGGCGCAGTGGTTGACAGTCCGCCTGCCGATGCAGGGGACACGGGTTCGTGCCCCGGTCCGGGAGGATCCCACATGCCGCAGAGCGGCTGGGCCCGTGAGCCATGGCCACTGAGCCTGCGCGTCCGGAGCCTGTGCTCCACAACGGGAGAGGCCACAGCAGTGAGAGGCCCGTGTACTGAGGAAAAAAAAGAAAAAAGAAAAAAAAAAAAAAGAAAAAGGAAATATTTTAAGCCTTGTGGATCATTTGATCTGCAACTATTCAACATTGCCATTGTATCACCAAAGTAGCCATAGACAACTTGTAAATAAATGAACATGGCTATGTTCCAATAAAACTTTATTTAAAAATACAGGCAGGATTTAGTCCACAGGTCATAGCTTGCCAACGCTGATTTAGAAAATAAGCTTTTCCATGACAAAGTTATTCAATCACCCAACAATGTAATTTGTGTAAAGCCAAGAGCAGACAGGACACAATCATCTCTTTTAGCGTCAGAGGAGCTACCTCAGTAAAGATCTACTTCCTCATCCTTAATTGGCTAGTTTTCAAAAATAATAAAGAGCACATTTTTCAGGCTGTTTCACTGGATCTAAGTTAGCATGTCTTGCTTTAATTTTATATATTGTGAATAAAATCAGTGTCCATTAAGTAGAAACACCAAACCCTGTATTAATTAAAGAATACTGTACATTTATTTTGGCCCAGCTACTGACTGATAAAATTACCACAAGTACAAAAAGCAGCCTACACATATTTTCAAGTCTAGAATTCAGTAACGTTCAAAAGATGCCAAATAAACCTCATTTGTTTCTCATAATTTACTCCATTGTTTTTAAATAGGCTCCTATTTTAAGTGTATCAACAGTTTTTCAATTTAAACTTTCAAACAGTTTTATATTGTAGGAAAATAAATGAGCAAGGTAGAGGCTATAAATAAACATATGCAGCTGGGTGTCCAACTAACTAAGTTTGGTGAATGCTTTCCAACTTATTCCACCTAAAGTAATTATATTTAGTCGAGAAAACTCGAATCAGGGTTTTCCTTACCATTTATTTCAGCCAGGTCCAAAAGAATAATCACCACAAAAGCCTCACCAAATACACAACAGATAAAGAAAATGATTATTAGCAAATATAACTATACATGTACTATTGCAAAGTAGGATTGCCATCTTTAATGTCACCATAAACTTAATGTGTTGGTATGCTTTTTTCTGACTCTCCTGCAGTATGCAAAGTGTAACAGATGACAAAAACAAGACAGATCAAACCCCAACACACTAGATTTTGGGATTTGTTTCTTTATAATTCATAATACCCTGTGAGACCTGTAAAAGGTGGCAGAATTATTCAGAGTGATTATACTGTTTCATTACCACCGCATGAAAGCTGCAATTTGAGAGCCTACAAGTCCTATTTTTGTGTGTGTTGGATTTCAAAGGCACTGACAAGAGTTTTGATACTGCTTTGTTCTTCCAACAGAATATACACTAAAGAAGACTGTAAAGCTTCATGATGTTCTTTTTACCCATGTCATGTGCTAATAGAACCCATCAAAACAACGTCTTAGAGTGGCCCACCCCAACGTTTGTAAGTAAACATTCGTTTAAGATTAAGACCTGGATCTGGGGGGAAGATGTCAGAAGAGTAAGAGGTGGAGATCACCTTCCTCCCCACAGATACATCAGAAATACATCTACATGTGGAACAACTACAGAACACCTACTGAACGCTGGCAGAAGATCTCAGACCTCCCAAAAGGCAAGAAACTCCCCACGTACTTGGGTACGGCAAAAGAAAAAAGAATAAACCGAGACAAAAGAATACGGACGGGACCTGCACCAGTGGGAGGGAGCCGTGAAGGAGAAAAGGTTTCCACACACTAGAAGCCCCTTCACGGGCGGGGACTGTGGGTGGCAGAGAGGGGGAGCTTCGGCGCCGCAGAGGACAGCATAGCAACAGGGGTGCGGAGGGCAAAGCGGGGAGATTCTCGCACAGAGGATCGGTGCCGAGCAGCACTCACCAGCCCGACGGGCTTGTCTGCTCACCCACCGGGGTGGGCGGGGGCTGGGAGCTGAGGCTCGCGCTTCGGTCGGATCCCAGGGAGACGACAGGCGGCGTGAACACAGCCTGAAAGGGTTAGTGCCCCACGGCTAGCCGGGAGGGAGTCCAGGGAAAAGTCTGGACCTGCCGAAGAGGCAAGACACTTTTTCTTCCCTCTTTGTTTCCAGGTGCTAGAGGAGAGGGGATTAAGAGCGCTGCTTAAACGAGCTCCAGAGACCGGCGTGAGCTGTGGCTATCAACGCGGAACCCAGAGACGGGCATGGGATGCTAAGGCTGCTGCTGCGGCCACCAAGAAGCCTGTGTGCAAGCACAGGTCACTCTCCACACCTCCCTCCAGGGAGACTGTGCAGCGCGCCACTGCCAGGGTACCGGGATCCAGGGACAACTTCCCGAGAGAACGCAAGGCGCGCCTCAGGCTGGTGCAACATCAAGCCGGCCTCTGCCACCGCAGGCTCGCCGCGCACAATGTGCCCCTCCCTCCCCCCGGCCTGAGTGAGCCGGAGCCCCCGAATCAGTGGCTCCTTTAACCCCGACCTGTCTGAGCGAAGAAAAGACGCCTTCCAGCGACCTACACACAGAGGCGGGGCCAAATCCAAAGCTGAAACCCGGGAGCTGTGCGAACAAAGAAGAGAAAGGGAAATCTCTCCCATCAGCCTCAGGAGCAGCGGATTAAATCTCCACAATCAACTTGACGTACCCTGCATCTGTGAAATACCTGAATAGACAATGAATCATCCCAAATTGAGGAGGTGAACTTTGAGAGCAAGATTTATTATTTTTTCCCCTTTTCCTCTTTTTGTGAGTATGTATGTGTATGCTTCTGTGGGAGATTTTGTCTGTATAGCTTTGCTTTCACCATTTGTCCTAGGGTTCTATCTGTCCTTTTTTTTTGTTTTTTTACTTTTTAAAAAAATGTTTTTCTTAATAATTATTTATTTATTTTAATAAATTTATTTTATTTTACCTTACTTTATTCTATCCTCTTTTATTCTTTCTTTCTACTTTTTCTCCCTTTTATTCTGAGCCATGTGGATGAAAGGCTCTGGATGAAAGGCTCTCGGTGCTGCAGCCAGGAGTCAGTGCTGTGCCTCTGAGGTGGGAGGGCCAAGTTCAGGACACTGGTCCACAAGAGACCTCCCAACTCCACATAATATCAAACGGTGAAAATCTCGCAGAGATCTCCATCTCAACACCAACACCCAGCTTCTCGACGACCAGCAAGCTACAGTGCTGGACACCCTGTGCCAAACAACTAGCAAGACAGGAACAAAACCCCACCCATTACCAGAGAGGCTGCCTAAAATCATAAGTCCACAGAAACCCCAAAACACACCACCAGACGTGGACCTGCCCACCAGAAAGACAAGATCCAGCCTCATCCACCAGAACACAGGCACTAGTCCCCTCCACCAGGAAGCCTACACAACCCACTGAACCAACTTTAGCCACTGGGGACAGACACCAAAAACAACGGGAACTATGAACCTGCAGCCTGCAAAAAGGAGACCCCAAACACAGTAAGTTAAGCAAAATGAGAAGACAGAAAAACACACAGCAGATGAAGGAGCAAGCTAAAAACCCACCAGACCTAACAAATGAAGAGGAAATAGGCAGTCTACCTGAAAAATAATTCAGAATAATGATAGTAAAGATGATCCAAAATCTTGGAAATAGAAGAGACAAAATGCAAGAAACATTTAACAAGGACCTAGAAGAAATAAAGATGAAACAAGCAACGATGAACAACACAATAAATGAAATTAAAAATACCTAGAAGGGATCAACAGCAGAATAACTGAGGCAGAAGAATGGACAAGTGACCTGGAAGATAAAATAGTGGAAATAAATACTGCAAAGCACAATAAAGAAAATAGAAGGAAAAGAACTGAGGACAGTCTCAGAGACCTCTGGGACAACATTAAACGCACCAACATTTGAATTAAAGGGGTCTCAGAAGAAGAAGAGAAAAAGAAAGGGACTGAGAAAATATTTGAAGAGATTATAGTTGAAAAATTCCCTAATATGGGAAAGGAAATAGTTAATCAAGTCCAGGAAGCACAGAGAGTCCCATGCAGGATAAATCCATGGAGAAACATGCCAAGACATGTATTAATCAAATTATCAAAAATTAAATACAAAGGAAAAATATTAAAAGCAGCAAGGGAAAAACAACAAATCACATACAAGGGAATCCCCATAAGGTTAACAACTGATCTTTCAGCAGAAACTCTGCAAGCCAGAAGGGAGTGGCAGGACATATTTAAAGTGATGAAAGGGAAAAACCTACAACCAATATTACTCTACCCAGCAATTATCTCATTCAGATTTGACAGAGAAATTAAAAGTTTTACAGACAAGCAAAAGCTAAGAGAATTCAGCACCACCAAATAAACTTTACAACAAATGCTAAAGGAACTTCTCTAGGCAGGAAACACAAGAGAAGGAAAAGACCTACTATAACAAACCCTAAACAATTAAGAAAATGGTCATAGGAACATACATATCAATAATTACCTTAAATGTAAATGGATTAAATGCTCCCACCAAAAGACACAGACTGGCTGAATGGATACAAAAACAAGGGCTGTATATATGCTGTCTACAAGAGACCCACTTCAGACCTAGGGACACATACAGACTGAAAGTGAGGGGATGGAAAAAGATATTCCATGCAAATGGAAATCAAAAGAAAGCTGGAGTAGCAATTCTCATATCAGACAAAATAGACCTCAAAACAAAGACTATTACAAGAGACAAAGAAGGACACTACATAATGATCACAGGACCATCCAAGAAGAAGATATAAGAATTGGAAATATTTATGCACCCAACATAGGAGCACCTCTATACATAAGGCAAATGCTAACCACCATAAAAGGGGAAATTGACAGTAACACAAACATACTACGGGACTTGAACACCCCACCTTCACCAATGGAAAGATCATCCAAAATGAAAATAAATAAGGAAACACAAGTCTTAAATGATACATTAAAAAAGATAGACTTAATTGATATTTATAGGACATTCCACCCAAAAACAACAGAATACACATTTTTCTCAAGTGCTCAAGGAACATTCTCTAGGATAGATCATACCTTGGGTCACAAATCAAGCCTTGGTAAATTTAAGAAATTGAAATCATATCAAGCATCTTTTCCGACCACAACGCTATGAGACTAGATTATCAGTTACAGGAAAAAATACAAACACATGGAGGTTAAACAATACACTACTTAATAACCAAGAGATCACTGAAGAAGTCAAAGAGGAAATCAAAAAATACCTAGAAACAAATGACAATGAAAACACAATGACCCAAAACCTATGGGATGCAGCAAAAACAGTTCTAAGAGGGAAGTTTATAGCAATACAATCCTACCTTAAGAAACATCTCGAATAAACAACCTAACCTTGCACCTAAAGCAATTAGAGAAAGAAGACCAAAAAATATCCCCAAAGTTAGCAGAAGGAAAGAAATCATAAAAATCGGATCAGAAATAAATGAAAAAGAAATGAAGGAAATGATAGCAAAGATCAATAAAATTAAAGCTGGTTCTTTGAGAAGATAAACAAAATTGATAAACCACTAGCCAGACGCATCAAGAAAAAAAGGGAGAAGACTCAAATCAATAGAATTAGAAATGAAAAAGGAGAAGTAACAACTGACACAGCAGAAACACAAAAGATCATGAGAGATTACTATAAGCACCTCTATGCTAATAAAATGGACAACCTGGAAGAAATGGACCAATTCTTAGAAATGCACAACCTGCCAAGACTGAATCAGGAAGAAATAGAAAATATGAACAGACCAACCATAAGCACGGAAATTGAAACTGTGATTAAAAATCTGCCAACAGGGCTTCCCTGGTGGCACAGTGGTTGAGAGTCCGCCTGCCGATATAGGGGACATGGGTTCATGCCCCGGTCTGGGAGGATCCCACGTGCCACAGAGCAGCTGGGCCCGTGAGCCATGGCCACTAAGCCTGCGCGTCCGGAGCCTGTGCTCTGCAACGGGAGAGGCCACATCAGTGACAGGCCGGTGTACCGCAAAAAAAAAAAAAAGTTCTTAAAATCTTCCAACAAACAAAATCCCAAGACCAGATGGCTTCATAGGCGAATTCTATAAAACATTTAGAGAACAGCTAACACCTGTCCTTCTCAAACTCTTCCAAAATATAGCAGAGGGAGGAAAACTCATTCTACGAGGCCACCATCACCCTGATACCAAAACCAGACAAGGATGTCACAAGGAAAGAAAACTACAGGCCAATATCACTGATGAACATAGATGCAAAAATCCTCAGCAAAATACTAGCAAACAGAATCCAACAGCACATTAAATGGATCATACACCATGATCAAGTGGGGTTTATTCCAGGAATGCAAGGATTCTTCAATATACACAAATCAACCAATGTGATACACCATATTAACAAATTGAAGAAGAAAAACAATATGGTCATCTCAATAGACACAGAGAAAGCTTTCGACAAAATTCAACACCCATTTATGATAAAAACCTTCCAGAAAGTAGGCATAGAGGGAACTTTCCTCAACATAATAAAGGCCATATATGACAAACCCACAGCCAACATCGTCCTCAATGGTGAAAAACTGAAAGCATTTCCACTAAGATCAGGAACAACACAAGGTTGCCCACTCTCACCACTGTTATGCAACATAGTTTTGGAAGTATTAGCCACAGCAATCAGAGAAGAAAAGAAAATTAAAGGAATCCAGGGCTTCTCTGGTGGCACAGTGGTTGAGAGTCCGCCTGCTGATGCAGGGGACATGGGTTCATGCCCTGGTCCAGGAAGATCCCACATGCCGCGGAGCAGCTGGGCCCATGAGCCATGGCCTCTGAGCCTGCGCGTCCGGAGCCTGTGCTCCGTGACGGGAGAGGCCACAACAGTGAGAGGCCCCCGTTCCGCAAAAAAAAAAGGAATCCAAATCGGAAAAGAAGCTGTCACTGTTTTCAGATGACATGATACTATACATAGAGAATCCTCAAGATGCTATCAGAAAACTACTAGAGCTAATCAATGAATTTGGTAAAGTAGCAGGATACAAACAATGCACAGAAATCTCTGGCATTCCTATACACTAATGATGAAAAATATGAAAGTGAAATCAAGAAAACACTCTCATTTACCATTACAACAAAAAGAATAAAATATCTAGGAATAAACCTACCTACAGAGATAAAAGACCTGTATGCAGAAAATTATAAGACACTGATGAAAGAAATTAAAGATGATACAAATAGATGGAGAGATATACCATGTTCTTGGATTGGAAGAATCAACACTGTGAAAAAGACTCTACTACCCAAAGCAATCTACAGATTCAAAGCAATCCCTTTCATACTACCACTGGCATTTTTCACAGAACTAGAACAAAAAATTTCACAATTTGTATGGAAACACAAAAGACCCTGAATAGCCAAAGCAATCTTGAGAACAAAAAACAGAGCTGGAGGAATCAGGCTCCCTGGCTTCAGACTGATGCAGGGGACATGGGTTCATGCCCTGGTCCAGGAAGCATGTACAAAGCTTTGTACTGTACAAAGCTACAGTAATCAAGACAGTATGATACTGGCACAAAAACAATGGAACAGGATAGAAAGCCCAGAGATAAACCCACGCACATATGGTCACCTTATCTTTGATAAAGGAGGCAGGAATGTACAGTGGAGAACGGACAGCCTCTTCAATAAGTGGGGCTAGGAAAAATGGACAGGTACTTGTAAAAGTATGAGATTAGATCACTCCCTAACAACATACACAAAAATAAGCTCAAAATG
Organism: Lipotes vexillifer; assembly: GCF_000442215.2. Lineage (NCBI taxonomy): Eukaryota > Metazoa > Chordata > Mammalia > Artiodactyla > Lipotidae > Lipotes > Lipotes vexillifer. The sequence continues at coordinate 141,539 of NW_006777677.1, forward strand.
GATTAAAGACCTAAAATTAAGGTCAGAAACTATCAAACTCTTATAGGAAAACATAGGCAGAACATTCTTATAACATAAATCACAGCAAGATCCTTTTTGACCCACCTCCTAGAGAAATGGAAATAAAAACAAAAATAAACAAATGGGTGGCTTCCCTGGTGGCACAGTGGTTGAGAGTCTGCCTGCTGATGCAGGGGACACGGGTTTGTGCCCTGGTCTGGGCGGATCCCACATGCCGTGGAGCGGCTGGGCACATGTGGCTGGGTCCATGCAGCTGGGCCCATGAGCCATGGCTGCTGAGCCTGCGTGTCCGGAGCCTGTGCTCCGCAGTAGGAGAGGCCACAGCAGTGAGAGGCCTGCGTACTGCAAAAAAATAAAATATAAAAAAAAAATAAACAAATGGGAGCTAATGAAACTTCAAAGCTTTTGCACAGCAAAGGAAACCATAAACAAGACCAAAAGACAACCCTCAGAATGGGAGAAAATATTTGCAAATGAAGCAACTGACAAAGGACTAATCTCCAAAATTTACAAGCAGCTCATGCAGCTCAATAACAAAAAAAACAAACAACCCAATCCAAAAATGGGCAGAAGACCTAGACATTTCTCCAAAGAAGATATACAGATTGCCAACAAACACATAAAAGAATGCTCAACATCATTAATCATTAGAGAAATGCAATTCAAAACTACAATGAGATATCATCTCACACCAGTCAGAATGGCCATCATCAAAAATCTAGAAATAATAAATGCTGGAGAGAGTGTGGAGAAAAGAGAACACTCTTGTACTGCTGGTGGGAATGTTAATTGGTACAGCCACTATGGAGAACAGTATGGAGGTTCCTTAAAAAACTAAAAATAGAACTACCATATGACCCAGCAATCCCACTACTGGGCATATACCCTGAGAAAACCATAATTCAAAAAGAGTCATGTACCACAATGTTCACTGCAGCTCTATTTACAGTAGCCAGGATATGGAAGCAATCTAAGTGTCCACAGACAGATGAATGGATAAAGAAGATGTAGCACATATATACAATGGAATATTACTCACCCATAAAAAGAAATGAAATTGAGTTATTTGTAGCGAGGTGGATGGACCTAGAGACTGCCATATAGAGTTAAGTAGTCAGAAAGAGAAAACTAAATAGCATATGCTAACACATATATATGGAATCTAAGAAAAAAAATGATTCTGAAGAACCTAGGGGCAGGACAGGAATAAAGTCGCAGACGTAGAGAATTGACTTGAAGACAGGGTGGTGGGGAACAGTAAGCTGGGACAAAGTGAGAGAGTGGCATGGACTTATATATACTACCAAATGTAAAACAGATAGCTAGTGGGAAGCAGCCACATAGCACAGGGAGATCAGCTCGGTGCTTTGTGACCACCTAGAGGGGTGGGATAGGGAGGGTAGGAGGGAGGGAGATGCAAGAAGGAAGATATATGGGGACATATGTATATGTATAACTGATTCACTTTGTTATAAAGCAGAAATTAACACACCTTTGTAACGCAATTATACTCCAATAAAGATGTAAAAGAAAAACTCAATAATTAAAAAATATATATATTAAGACCTACTCAAATTTGTCCTTTCCATAGAGGTATCCAGTTAAGAATCACATGAGTCTCTACACATTACATTACACTTAATCTTGGACTGGCAACTAGGATTTATTCAATTTAAAGTTGAATCAAGCCTCTACTTTCTTCTCTACCTAGCTTTAAATCAAGCTGCCGTTCACAAGAATTTTAATCTCTCAGTAGAGAAAAATATGTTTCTTAATTCTATTAACTAACATTAAATAAGAATCTGAATGTCATAAGAAGTAATGGTTGTACAGTGATGAGAGAACAATTTCCTACTACTTATCAAAGGACTGTCTAAATCTTCAATTTCAGTCAAGAAAGAGGAACAAGGGCAACATAAAGGAAAAAGTTCACATGGCTGGACAGAGGGCAGAGATGAGCTCATGAAAAGTACAGAAGAATCCCAAATGATAAACTGTAAACAAGCTGGAAAAGTAGAAATGGAAGAGTATCAAATTAAAGACTATTTTAGAACAACAAAAACAAACAAACAAAAAAACACCTAAGAGATCATCGTAGTCTTCTGACCACTTTTTAGTGAAGAAGAAGCAGGCCCAGAGATGAATGTCACAGATGGATCTAGCTTCCAAATCTCTTTCCAACATACCATAACGCCTAACTGCTAACAATCACTAACCATTCCCCTTTGTCTCTCTCATCTCATCCCCTATTATTTTTCCCCTTTTCACTCCACTCCAGACACACTGCTCCCTGCAGTGTATTTAACACACCAGGTATGCACCTGCTTTAGGTGCACCTGGTTCTTTCCATCACTTCTTTCAAGTCTTGATTCAAACATCACCATGTAGTGAGGCCTTCACTCGTCACTCTGTCTAAAACTGCAACTCCCTCATCATAACACTGCATATTTCCTACTCCCCTTCCTGCTTTGTCTTTCTTCTTAGCACCTATATCAATATTTAACATACTATATATTTACTTATTTATCTTGTTTATTGTGTCTCCCCACTAGAATGTTAATTTCACCAGGGTAAGGAATTTTGTATGTTTTATTCACTGCTGTACCTAGAATCTAGAACAATAGGCAGTTGTGGAGAGACTCTGTTCTATCTCAAGAAATTCTGATTCAGTAGGTCTGGGCTGGGGTCCAACAAACTGCATTGTAACACTCTGGGGTATAAGATGACCACATATGAAAAACAGTAATATAGTATGGAAAGGCAAAGATGAAAATTTGCTATAAGGCCCCATGTCTTGGGACCAGCAGGATCAGAGTAACAGTGATCTACAGTAATCAACAGTAACAATGAAGAGGGTTTTTTTTTTTTAACTATAAAAAAGTAGTTCACATTCTGCCATATGGGTAAATAGTCACATATTGCATGGGACATATGCATATAAAAAATTATTCGTTGTTTATCTAAAATTCAAATTTAATTGAGTGGGTGTCCTATATTTTTATTTGCTAAATCTAGCAACCCTACCCTGGCATCTCTTCTCAACAGTGCAGTGAGAATGATTCAGAGTTGAAACATAAGTCAGATCATGTCTGTTCAAAACCCTTCACTGACACCCGCTCCTGCATTTCACTCATGAAAAGCCAAAGTCCTTACGACAATTCACCAGACCCCACATAATCTATCCAGCTCCCCACACCCCTGCCTCCCAGCCTTGTTCACTTTCCTCACCTGTTATTACTCCAGTCCACTTCTTACTCCAGGGGCCACAGTGGGCTTTTCACTATTCCTTGAATAATAAGCTAGACATGCTCCCACATAGTAGCCTTGGAACTGGCCATTCCTTTTACCTGACACAATCTTCCCACAGATAGTCACACAGACTACACTCTCACCTTCTTCACGTTTCCACTCAAATGTCATATTTTCAATGGAGCTTTTACCCTTTGTTAAAGTGCGAACCCCCCCCACACACACAAGCATTTTCCCTCCCCCTTATTTCAGAATACTTTTATCACTTTCTAACATACTATTTAACTTACTTAAGTGTCTAACATCTATTTATTGCAAACTCCATAAGGGTAAGGATATCTCCAAGCACCTTAAACAGTAATCATAAGATAAATATCCATTTAATGAATGGATGGATGAATGGATGAACTAATGAATGAATGAACAAATCTCCATTTGTTCCTCTGTAGAGTATCAGGGTTGATTACTATATGATCCCTATGGCCCTTCTTAAGCTCTAACATTCTATGAGTTCATGAAATTCCCTCTCCTAATACCTCTATACTAACGTTTTAAGTTATAGGATTCAAAATTAACTAATGTAGGTAAAGTTTAAAATATTCTGGTGTTAAAGAAAGTGTCATAAATTTCCTTGCAGTCTATTCCTAACCACCACTTTTCCCCCAAGAAAATCCAGCGTCATCTTCATTTTTCTATTGATCTCAACTCCAGAAAAATGGAACTTCATGGAATAAAATCTAGTGCAAAGACTGGCTATAGCGGGCTGCTGTAAAAAAAAAATATATGATAAGAGTACACTACCTTAAAAAAAAAAAGTACACTACCTAAATCTTTGAAAACTAAAGACACAATCCGGTATGAAAGGGCTCATTAAAAAGAGGGCAATTTTTAAACCCACTCACTACCAAGTTTAGGTTCAATCCAGGGTTTTAAACAGAAAATAGCTGCATAGGAGTTTTGGGGTCTGTGTGTGTGTGTGTGTGTGTGTGTGTGTGTGTGTGTGTGTTCCTTTCCAGAGCAGACAAGCAACATCTTCTTTAACAAGAAGCAATTCCCTTAGGTCTCACATTTTCATCTAGTAACAGAGAAAGAAAATGAGGAGTAAAACAACTAAGGTTAAGAAAAGAAAGACCTTGAATCCTTGGCCTTCTAATTAAAGGGGAAAAAAAGTATTGATGCTCTTAGTAAGTAGTCTTCAAAATCAGAGAAAAATTAGGAAGCCTTCTATCACCATGGTAATACAAATGCAGAAAAAGGTACTTCTAGATACTAACCCCTAGATACTAACCCCTAAAAATAACAGTCATCTTATCTGCAACATCAACCAGCCACTTTTTTGACAGAATCTAAGCCTTAAGACCTAGAAACCTAACCAAACAAGAACCTTTCCCAAATCAGATAAGGTACTGCAGCAAAAGCACTGAAAACCAACATCGATTCCTTCGGAATGCCCTTAACTAAACTGCAGTGCAGGAACGAGCATTCACAATTCTGATAGCAGCTCTTGCAAATAAAAGCAATGCAGCAACCACAGGAATCAGATGTAAACAGAGCACCTGATATACCCTCCAGACTCAAAATCACAGGAGCCAAGCAGCTGGTTTTAAAACCCATGTGTTCATGTGCCCTCTGCTCTCTTCTCAGCTACCCTTCTAACACTGCCCTACTGAGGATTTAGGGGCCTCCTTATTCCTCAAGGAGATGTGATGGGGGAAATAAATTACTGAGAAAAAAAAATTGAGAAAGGAAAAATGAATTGGTGAGAGCCAAGTTAGGGAGGAAGGGGAGAATAATTAAGAAAAAAAGACAGACTGTTCTGTAAGAAAGCTCTGGATAACTTCTTATTGTACAGAATCAGGTCATGAAATTCAAAGGATGTGTACCAGTTTTGCCACCAATATGTTACAAACTAAATGAAACTAAGGAAGAATATACTAAATGTAAAATATGGGTAACTGTTCTCTTTCTAACTCACAACAAATTCAGCAACTTCCATTCCATCCCAAAGTGAGAGAACGAATTACTGGCAGCAAGCTGCACTTTACCAAAAGAAATTTAAAAGGTAGGCCAAAGTGTGCTGAGAAGGAAACACACAGCCAACAGCTTCTTAAGAGCTATTCAAAACAAAATTGCTACTGCTTCTAATGGGAAATTTCAAAGCACATTGTGCATAATGCTTTCTACCTAAAACCATACAGAAAATAGAGGGGAAAAGCAGTTTGGGGCTTCTACCTTGTGAAAATTACCTTATAAAACCGTACTGTTATTTTATTGTGCTTGGTAAGTGCGGTGCATGTGTCTGTGTTCTTATGGAGGAGGAGGAAGAATAAGTAAGGAAAAATTCCGAACACAAGATGGGCTTTAGAGTCTAGTTACACACTCCCAACCCTCTGTTGCACAATTAATTAAAAAAAAAAAAAAACGGCCTTATCTTTCACTTTAATATTTGACATTAAGTTTCTTACTCAGTACACTGAATTATTCTTATAAAAGATACCAGAGAAGTAGACACACACGTCTCAAGTCAATTAATACTATTTATATACATTAGTGGTGATCTGTTAGCAAGCAAAACTGTTTATATATTCCATAAAATGTATGAACCTTGAGGATTTAGATAATTCAGTTAATCACAGATGCATCCATATCATGAGTGAAATAAACAATTGTATTGTATTCAAATATTTATATTACTACACAACAAATAAAAATAAAGTTCAAAAACTATGGAAAACCCTCAAGGTACCATTATGATCATCAAGTATAAAATGATGTATTACCTAAACCCAAGTAAGTTATGTTTATATCATTAATTACAATTAAATACCTACTGTAATATACAGTATACTTTATATGTTTTTTACTGTATATATTTTTTTCTTTTTTTTTCATTATTTTTTTGTGGCTGAGTAGTATTCCATTGGATATATATCTTCTTTATCTATTCATCTATTGATATTAATGGATACTTAGGTTGCTTCCATATCTTGGCTTTTGTAAATAATGCTGTTATGAACACTGGGGTGCGCACATTTTTTCAAATTAGTGTTTTTGTTTTCTTGGAATATATACCCAGCAGTGAAATTGCTGGATCATATGATAGTTCTATTTTTAGTTTTTTGAGGAAACTTCATACTGTTTTCCACAGTGGCTGCACCAATTTACATTCCCACCAACAATGTGCAAGGGTTCCCTTTTCTCCACAACCCTTGATGCAATTTTGTTGTTGTTGTTGTTGCAGTACACGGGCCTCTCACTGTCGTGGCTTCTCCCGTTGCGGAGCACAGGCTCCAGACGCGCAGGCTCAGCGGCCATGGCTCACGGGCCCAGCCGCTCCGCGGCATGTGGGATCTTCCCAGACCAGGGCACGAACCCGTGTCCTCTGCATTGGCAGGCGGACTCTCAACCACTGCACCACCAGGGAAGCCCGATGCAATATTTTTAAGTGAGGATCAATGAAAAATGTTTTTCAAAATATTAACACCTAACTTGAAGTTCAAAAATGGTTAATCTATTAATTCTATTCCCAAGTAGCAAAAATGTTTTTTTGATAAATGAAAAACAATGTTACTTAATACCATATGGGGACTTCCCTGATGGTCCAGTGGCTAAGACTCCATGCTCCCAATGCAGGGGGCCTGGGTTCAATCCCTGGTCAGGGAACTAGATCCCACATGCCACAACTAAAGATCCCACATGCCTCAGCCAGATAAACAAATATTTTTAAATACCATATGACTCACATAAGTAATTATTATTTTTAGGATTTTTTAAAAATAACTAATTTATTAAAGGCATAGTAGAATGCACAAAAAAGCTACCTGGGATTTGCATCACTAAATAGATGGGCAATTGTAGCTAAGTTACTAACCTCACCAAACCTGTTTTCTTACCTACAAAATAAAGATTAAGAAGATATATACCTTACAGGATTTTTGTGAGACTGCAGAACGGTGTGAATTTGTGAAACTTGAACCGTTAACAGTTATATAGAACTATAAGCCACGTACTTCCTAAATACTGTAGGTATGTTAGCTTATGGAATCCTCACAACTACTTCATGAGGCAGGTGTACACTATAATGTCAAGGCACAGCAAAGAGTAGTAATTTACCTAAAGTCACACAGCTGTAAGTGCAGGAGCTGGGATAGGAACCCAGGCAGCATGCCTTCAGAGTCCACAGGTACCCCTACAGCATGGTGCCCCTCTCCTACAAGACATATTAAGTCAACTTCCTAGCACAAAGTAAATACCCAATGTTAGTGTCTTTTCTCCCTTTCACCAAGACCTCTTTATGCAGTGAAACAGGAAAAAGGAGCATTCATTCTCAGTGAGTAGTAATTTATCACACAAGACAATCATCCACAATAACATTCTAATTATTAACCCAGGCAACAAGCTTTGAGAATAACAAAATGATCCTTAATGTGCACTTACTGCTTTTATCCAAATTGTCTGTTTTTTGTTTTATAAGAGAAAGAATCCTGCCTAGTTTAAGGTTTTATATGAGATTACTGTGAAAAATAGGCTCTACTAAATATTAAGTAATGTATTTCACAGAAATTGGATCAGAGTTCTTGGTATACTCGCTGCTTTTCAAATTATATACTTATATAGATTACACAGAACAGACACAGCCAAAAATGCAGTTAAGGGGCTTCCCTGGTGGCGCAGTGGTTGAGAGTCCGCCTGCCAATGCAGAGGACACGGGTTCGTGCCCTGGTCTGGGAAGATCCCACATGCCGCGGAGCGGCTGGGCCCGTGAGCCATGGCCGCTGAGCCTACGCGTCCGGAGCCTGTGCTCCGCAACGGGAGAGGCCCCAACAGTGAGAGGCCCGCATACCACAAAAAACAAACAAACAAACAACAAAAAAAAATGCAGTTAAGAAAATAAACAAAGTTTATATGCTCAAGCTTAGAAGATGTTTGGCTGGGCCAAAAAAAATCAGCTACTGATTACAATGGATATTAAGCAACAAGAAAAGCAATTTATTATATTTGCTTCTTATTTTCTTTTTGTTGTAGCTTTACAGAAATTTGTTTCTTTGCTAAATCAAATACCCAGTACTTACTACAGGCTAAGACATATAAAAATAGCCAGTTACTGAATCCTTACTATATGCCAGCATTTATGATAGACACATTATATATATATTGTATATTTCACAAAAGCTATGTAAAGTAGCTATTATTGTTGTTGTTGTTACACATTCCACAGATGAGGGACCTGAGCTCTGTGAGGTCAAGTGCCTTGCCCAAGTTCACACAGTTAGTAAGCGAAGAGTTGGGATTTAATTCAGGTTTGTCTAAAACCAAAGTCCACATTTTTCCTACCAAATATACCTAAACCTAGCTGTGCATCAGAATTACCTGGGGAGCTTGTTAACAAAATTGATGGTCAAATCCCAGACCTAAAATAATCAAATTCTCAGAGATTCTGATTTATTTAACAAGCTCCCCAGGTGATTCTTATGCAGCAAGCTGGCACTGGTCCAAGGAGTAGCCCTTAAAAACCACCGAACTGGGTCATATGGTAGTTCTATTTGTAGTTTTTTAAGGAACCTCCATACTGTTCTCCATAGTGGCTGTACCAATTCACATTCCCACCAGCAGTGCAAGAGGGTTCCCTTTTCTCCACACCCTCCGCAGCATTTATTGTTTCTATATTTTTTCCAGCAATCCCACTACTGGGCATACATCCGGAGAAAACCATAATTCACTAAGAGTCATGTACCAAAATGTTCATTGCAGCTCTATTTACAATAGCCAGGACATGGAAGCAACCTAAGTGTCCATCATCAGATGAATGGATAAAGAAGATGTGGCACATATATACAATGAAATATTACTCAGCCATAAAAAGAAACGAAATTGAGTTATTTGTAGTGAGGTGGATGGACCTAGAGTCTGTCATACAGAGTGAAGTAAGTCAGAAAGAGAAAGACAAATACCGTATGCTAACACATATATATAGAATCTAAGGAAAAAAAAATGTCATGAAGAACCTAGGGGTAAGACGGTAATAAAGACACAGACCTAATGGAGAATGGACTTGAGGATACGGGGAGGGGGAAGGGTAAGCTGGGACAAAGTGAGAGTGGCATGGACATATATACACTACCAAACGTAAAATAGATAGCTAGTGGGAAGCAGCCGCATAGCACAGGGAGATCAGCTCGGTGCTTTGTGACCACCTAGAGGGGTGGGATAGGGAGGGTGGGAGGGAGGGAGACGCAAGAGGGAAGAGATATGGGGACATATGTATATGTATAACTGATTCACTTTGTTATAAAGCAGAAACTAACACACCATTGTAAAGCAATTATACTCCAATAAAGATGTTAAAATAAAAAAAAAACACCGAACTACTTCCAACAGCCTCCTCCCCAGCCCATTAGGTTGGTGATTAGAAGGTAAGATATCAGGGTACTAGGCCTAGGTATTAATAAATTAAGGAGCCAACTCAATTTTAGATAGGGAAATACATTTTGGTAAATGGCATTTCAATCTCTTCATTCACCACCAAACCTACAGCCAATCTTTAATTCTTCCTTCCCTTCTAATCTGTCTCTTAAATCTGTCTGTTCCTTTGTCTTTTTACTACTAAATGGAGGATATTAGCATCTCCAAACACTACTCATTGCTAACCCCTGAGAACTCCTACTCCCACCTGTTGTTTTCATAGGCAGAGCTCACCTCCCACTGTAAAGGTGGAAAATATCAGACTCCCCACTTTCCCAGTCTCCTTTGCGGCCTAAGTCACAGTCATGAGATCCAGTCCTGATCGGTGAAGCTAGGAGTGCCTAGTCAAAGTTTTCTCCTCTAACAACAATAACAACAAAAAATAATAAGAGAACCCACCCTTTTTCTTCCTGTTTGTGAATGAATAAGACCATTTTGTGACCATAAAGATTAAACCAAGGGAAATGCAGAAATGCCACCCCAGAGCCCTAATATAGTTGGGCTGCTTTTTAACCAACTCTTTAACTTCCAGATTTCTTTTATGTGAAATAATAAACCCCTATTTTTAAGCCAATGTAAGTTGATAAGTCAGTTCTCACCCTTGCTATTGCAAATGCCTCCCTTACCTCCAATATGTCTCTAATTTGTTCTTCACCATCACTATAAATCTTACCTTTGAAAAGCACAGATTTTATCATGAACTGTACACTAGCAGATAACTTTCTAAACTATCGCACTGACTACAGGACAAAATCCAAAGTCCTTTACATGTCATATGCATCCAGTCTATCTTCAGCTGGATCCCCCATGAGCCCTCTCATCCCAATATACCCTAAACTATAACCATACAGACTACTCCTCATTCCAAACTATAATTCCTGCTTCCATGACTTTGCTCACATAGTTCCTTCAATCTAAAATTTTCTTCTTTGCTGCTATTTTTCTACCTGCCAAAATTCTACCTAACCTTCAAATTACTGCCTCTGCTAAAAACGGGAATTAATTTCTCTCCACTCTGGTATTAACATACTCTGTTTATACTCACCAACTGCTACACTTGCCACATTCTTCCTTATATGTAAATAAATATGTGTATCTGTCTCCCCCACAAGGCTAGAAGCTTTGTGAAGGTAGCCCCCATGTAAACACAGTAAACACAGTGTCTGGTACAAGATGGTCCTTGGATTGTTCAATTTTGAATTTGTCCAAAATCAGTCAGACATTCTCAACTACGCTGCTTAGGAGCCAAAAGGGATGAAGACTGTATTTTAAAGAGAAAGAAAAACTATAACAAAAATATTTAGGGTATTTGTGAAAATTATTTTTGTGGAACCTGAAAACTGTTTTGAACCTAAGGTACAAAATAAAATGTTTTAACTGTTAACTGCTAAACGAGAACCAGAAAGACAATGCAAAGCCTTAGAAAATGCTTAAAATAATTACTTGTATACGCCAATTCATCTCCATTCTCTTAAATTCTATGCCAGCCAGTAAATTGCCCTGCTTCTATCTCATTATCATTTTAGTCCAATAGAAACACTGTTGGGAAACGCAATTCAAAATCACAATGAGAAACCACTTCACACCCCTGAGGATGACAGAAAATAAGCAAGTATTGGTGAGGATGTAGAAAAACTGGAACCTTCGTACACTGCTGGTAAGAATGTAAAATGGTATACCCACTCTGGAAAACAGTCTGGCAGTTCCTCAAATGGTTAAACAGAGTTGTCACATGACCCAGCAATTCCACTGCTGGGAATATCCCCAAGAGAACTGAAAATATATGTCCACACAAAAAACTTACATAGACACACACACAAAAAAAACTTATACACAAATATTCACAGCAGCATTATTCATAATAGCCAAAAAGTGGAAACAACCCAAGTGTCCATCAACTGATGAAACAGATAAATAAAATGTGTTATATGCATACAATGGATTATTACTTAGCAATAAAAAGAAATGAGGAAATGAAACATGCTATGACATGGATGAATCTTGAACACATTATGCTAAGTAAAAGAAGTCAGTCACAAAAGACTATATATTGTATGATTCTATTTATATGCAATGTCCAAAATAAGCAAACCTATAGAGACAGAAAGTAAATTAGTGGTTGCCTAAGGCTGGGGTACGGGGGGAGATAGAAGAATAATGGCTAAGCAGTACAGGGTTTCTTTTTGGGGTAATGAAAATTTTCTAAAATTGATGGTGATGGATGCACAATTCTGTGAATATATTAAGAGCCACTGAATAGTAAACTTCAAATAGATGAATTGTATGGTATGTGAATCATACTTCAATAAAACCATTAAAAAATCCTAGGACTCCAGTCAGTTATAACAATTAGCGAGCCTGAAACAAAGACATAGGTTACTGCTTAGTAGGTAAAACAGTAAAGACTAAAAAAGAAGTATGTGCATTTCTATCTTGACAATATATTTGCTGAATTTTCACAATCGGGGCAATTCTACTGTATATCAAACTTGAAAATGTGCACGTTGTTTTTCAAATGCATTGGGAAAATGTATCTGACATCAACTCAGTTGTACAATCAAGAAACCTGGAATGGAGGTCATCCCCGACTTCTTCCTCTCCTCTCTCATATCCAATCCATTGTCAAGACCTACCAATTTTACCTTCTCCATTTCCACCGCCAAAACAGTAGTCCAAGGCATCGCCATGCTCTCCTACTTAGGTTACCATAATAGCCTAAATTGGCCTCCTGTGCCCATTCTAACATATCCTCCATTCTCCATGCAACACTGAAGTAATTTTTAAGCAAATCTGATCATGTCCATCCCCTGCTTAAAACTGCTTCCCATTGCCCTTAGGATAAATTCTAAAATTCCTGACATGGTCTCCAAGGCTGCTACTCTCCTTCTCATACTGAGCAACCACCTCACTGGCCTTCTTTCGGTTCCTCCAGCTCCCCATGCTCCTTTCCATTCAGGGTTTTCTGGCACAAAGGTCCTTGCTCTCCAGGAGTTTCCATTCTAATGTGGGGGGCAGGGGTGAGTAGGGGAGTCGGAGGAAGAGACAAGAAGGAAGAAGATAAATAAGAATTTGTGGCAATAACAATTACTGCCATGAAAAAAATAAAACAGTAATGGGACAGAGAACAATGGTGGTTGTTGGAAAGCAGATATGACTATGTTACTCCCTCAGGGAACTCTTCCCTCAACCCTCAGATTAGAATCAGTATCCTGTTGTATGCTTTCCTGACAACAGAATTTCTCCTTTGCAGTACTTATCACAGATGTAAATAAACAATGTGGACTGTCTTATTCACCACTCTATCCAAAATATCTACCACAGTGTCTGACATATAGCAGATAGTTAATAAACACACTTTAAAGGAATGCCTTGGGCTCTCCAGTTTCACAAACTGAAGCATAAAACCACAGACCATATGATGTAATCAGTTAACCTAGACAACTCTGCCAGAACCAAAACAAAGAGTTACCAAGAAAATCGAGAGGTTATCTGCCCCACCCCTGCTCCACGAGCCTCAGCAATACCCTCTCTGCAACCTTTGATTTACTATTGCCTGTATTATAGCCCCTGCAATGATTCACAAGACACACACTTAAAGAACATCTGGCTTCCATCTTCCCTATCTAATCAGGTATAAAAATAAAACATTTATATTATCACAGTCATTTCCACGGGAAATATGAAAATGTCAGAGCCCTAATTCAACGACTACAAGCAGAGGTAGCAGCTTTGCAGGGGATTTTGTCAAAGGCAGATGTTAGCTACTCAAGTTCCAATTATAGGACTTGTTTCCAAGCAAGTCTATTCTTTCCTGACTTAAATTTCCTCCTTTAAAAATGACATTTCATAGACTCCCAAATTTCCCTTTTTCTTTTGATTACTTATAACATCCTTTAGTAACATGAAATCAAACCCCTTTCTCTCCATTATGAAAACAATTTCTACTACCAAACTACTTTTGCAAAAATCTGATGCTCAAAATATATATTACTTAAAATGGGGAAAAATTTTTTTAAAGGATTGGTATTCACAGCTATGTGGTGTGACCACTGTAAAGACAAAATTGGGAGCTAATTAAGCTCAGTGGTTCTCATTAAATGGAGAAAAACAAGTAATATTAAGATTTGGCCCTTGAGTACTTGGTCAAATGCCTATGAACCACAGTGTTTAGGGAAAGTTCTAGCCACGTATTGTTGCAAACATCCCTCTTATTCCAAATATGTCCTCCACCCCAACCTCACCCCACCAGAGTGGTCTGATCCTTCCTTTGAAACTTAATCCTTTTAAAAGAAAAGAGACCAGTAGTCTAACTAAAAAGCCTCTCTACTGTTTAAAAAAAAAAACTACACAAATTTTCCCCCAAATGTCCTTCCCCTGGATGAGTGCCACCCTTAGTCATGCACAGCTGGTGTTTGCTCACTAAAATACTCCATTCAGAAACAAGCCCCCTATATCCTATTATCACTAGCAACTATTAATTTTCAAATTGTCTCTACCATGATAAAATTTCTATGCTATGTAGCTTTTGGAAATAACCAGTACCCAATTCATCCTGACACAATTTTTTTTAATTACTCAGAGAAATCCTTAAAGAATGAAGCTTACCACTATTTTAAGCCAAACAGAGTATGGGAATTGGCTAATAAAATAACAAGTAGACAACTGTTTAAATGCAATGTGCAATACCAATTAGGACATTTAAAACCAAAGTCAATTTTTTAAACTTTCTAGAGGTTTAGCAACTTAGATAAGTCTTAAAATACATGCATTACACTATCACAACCTTAAAACGTACTACTTGTTAAAAGGCCATTTTCCCAAATCTACTCTTACTTCCCAGATGATCTTATTCAGTTTCATAGCCTTAACTACCACCTATCAACTTCTCCTCTGAGCGCTGTATTCCTCAGTGTATCCTTTCAGGTGTCTACAAAGCATTTTAAATTTAACATATGTAGAGAGAACTGATTTTAACCCCTAATCTCTCCTTCAGAAGTCTCCAACTCAGGCTTTGCTCCTGGCCATACTTGAGGATAAGTAGGTAGTCTGTAACCCGAAGAGAGTTCTCAGCAGAACTGATCATGCTTGGCAACTTGATTTCAGACTTCCAGCCTCCAGAACTAAAAAAAGAAATTCCTTTAGTGTTTGACAGCTTCCGCAAGAAGTAAATATGAGTGGCCGCCCATATCAGAGGATGTAAAATCTACTAAAAGTGCTTTGTATGGGAGACCTTCAAGATGGCGGAGGAGTAAGATGCGGAGATCACCTTCCTCCCCACAAATACACCAGAAATACATCTACATGTGGAACAACTCCTACAGAACACCTACTGAACGCTGGCAGAAGACCTCAGACCTCCCAAAAGGCAAGAAACTCCCCATGTACCTGGGAAGGGCAAAAGAAACAAGAAAAAACAGAGACAAAAGAATAGGGACAGGACCTGCACCAGTGGGAGGGAGCCGTGAAGGAGGAAAACTTTCCACACGCTAGGAAGCCCCTTCGCGGGCGGAGAAGGGCCATGGCGGGGGCGGGGAGCTTCGGAGCCGCGGAGGGGAGCGCAGCAACAGGCGTGCGGAGGGCAAAGCGGGGAGATTCCCGCACAGAGGATCGGTGCCGACCGGCACTCACCAGCCCGAGAGGCTTGTCTGCTCCCGCGCCGGGGCGGGCGGGGCCTGGGAGCTGAGGCTCGGGCTTCAGAGGTCAGATCTCAGGGAGAGGACTGGGGTTGGCGCCGTGAACACAGCCTGAAGCAGGCTAGTGTGCCACAGCTAGCCGGGAGGGAGTCTGGGATCCCAAAGTCTAGAGCTGCCTAAGAGGCAAGAGACCATTGTCTCGGGGTGTGCAAGGAGAGGGGATTCACAGCACCACCTAAACGAGCTCCAGAGACAGGTGCGAGCCGCGGCTATCAGCGCAGACACCAGAGACGTGAAATGCTAAGGCTACTGCTGCAGCCGCCACCAAAAATCCCTTGTGCGAGCACAGGTCACTCTCCACACCTCTCCTCCCGGGAGCCTGTGCAACCTGCCACTGCCAGGGTCCCGTGACCCAGGGACAAATTCCCCAGGAGGACACATGGCGTGCCTCAGGCTATTGCAGCATAACGACAGCCTCTGCCGCTGCAGGCTCACCCCACATTCCGTAACCTCTCTCTCCCCCCGGCCTGAGTGAGCCAGAGCCCTCTAAACAGCTGCTCCTTTAACCCCATCCTGTATGAGCAGACAACAGATGCCTTCAGGCAACCTACATGCAGAGGCAAGGCCAAATGCAAAGCTGAACCCCAGGATCTGTGCGAACAAGGAAGAGAAAGGGAAATCTCTCCCAGCAGCCTCAGGAGCAGTGGATTAAATCCCCACAGTCAACTTGATGTACCCTGCATCTGTGGAATACCTGAATTGACAACGAAGCATCCCAAAATAGAAGCAGTGGACTTTGGGAGCAACTATAGACTTGGGGTTTGCTTTCTGCATCTCATTTGTTTTTGGTTTTATGTTTATCTTAACTTAGGATTTAGAGTTGATTATCATTGGTAGATTTTTTTATTGATTTGGTTGCTCTCTTCCTTTTGTTTTTTATATATAGATTTTTTTTTCCTTTTTCTCTTTTTCTGAGTATGTATGTGCATGCTTCTTTGGGTGATTTTGTCTGTACAGTTTCCCCTTCACAATTTGTCCTAGGCTTCTGTATGTATGTTTTGCTTTTGTTTTGTTTTCTTTTAGTATAGTTTTTAGAGCTGGTTATCATTGCTGGATTTCTTTTACGGTTTGGTTGCTCTCCCTTTCTTTTTCTCTTTTCTCTATTGCTTTATTTTTTATTTTAATAACTTAATTTTACTATTTTCTTTCTTTCTTTTTTTCTCCCTTTTCTTCTGAGCTGCGTGGCTGACAGGGTCTTGGTGCTCTGGCCAGGTGTCAAGGCTGAGCCTCAGAGGTGGGAGAGCCGACTTCAGGACACTGGACCACCACAGACTTCCTGGCCCCATGTAATATCACTCGGCAAGACCACTCCCAGAGATCTCGATCTCAACAATAAGACCCAGCTCCACTCAACTACCAGCAAGCTACAGTGCTGGACACCCTATGCCAAACAACTAGCAAGACAGGAACACAACCCCATCCATTAGCAAAGAGGCTGCCTAAAATCATAGTAAGGTCACAGACACCCCAAAACACACCACTGGACATGGTCCAACCCACCAGAAAGACAAGATCCAGCCTCATCCACCAGAACACAGGCACCAGTCCCCTCCACCAGGAAGCCTACAAAACCCACTGAACCAACCTTACCCACTGATGGAAGACACCAAAAACAACAGGAACTACGAATCAGCAGCCTGCGAAAAGGAGACCCCAAACACAGTAAGTTAAGCAAAATGAGAAGACAGAGAAAGACAAAGCAGATGAAGGAGCAAGGTAAAAACCCACCAGGCCAAACAAATGAAGAGGAAATAGACAGTCTACCTGAAAAAGAATTCAGAGTAATGAGAGTGAAGATGATCCAAAATTTTGGAAATACAATGGAGGAAATACAAGAAACGTTTAACAAGGACCTAGAAGAACTAAAGAGCAAACAAACAATGATGAACAACATAAATGAAATTAAAAATTCTTTAGAAGGAATTAATAGCAGAATAACTGAGGCAGAAGAATGGATAAGTGACCTGGAAGATAAAATAGTGGAAATAACTACTGCAAAGCAAAATGAAGAAAAAAGAATGAAAAGAACTGAGGACAGTTTCAGAGACCTCTGGGACAACATTAAATGCACCAACATTCGAATTAGAGGGGTCTCAGAAGAAGAAGAAAAAAAGAAAGGGACTGAGAAAATATTTGAAGAGATTATAGTAGAAAACTTCCCTAATATGGAAAGGAAATAGTCAATCAAGTCCAGTAAGAGCAGAGAGTCCCATACAGGATAAATCCAAGGAGAAACATGCAAAGACACATATTAATCGAACTATCAAAAATTAAATACAAAGAAAAAATATTAAAAGAGGCAAGGGAAAAACAACAAATAACATACAAGGGAAGCTCCATAAGGTTAATGGATGATCTTTCAGCAGAAACTCTGCAAGCCAGAAGGGAGTGGCAGGACATATTTAAAGTGATGAAAGGGAAAAACCTACAAGCAACACTACTCTACCCAGCAAGGATCTCATTCAGTCGACAGAGAAGTTAAAAGATTTACACACAAGCAAAAGCTAAGAGAATTCAGCACCACCAAACCAGCTTTACAACAAATGCTAAAGGAACTTCTCTATGCAGGAAACACAAGAGAAGGAAAAGACCTACAGAAACAAACCCAAAACAATTAAGAAAATGGTAATAAGAACATACATATTGATAACTACCTTAAATGTAACTGGATTAAATGCTCCAACCAAAACACACAGACTGGCTGAATGGATACAAAAACAAGACCATATATATGCTATCTACAAGAGACCCACTTCAGACCTAGGGACACAAACAGACTGAAAATGAGGGGATGGAAAAAGATATTCCATGCAAATGGAAATCAAAAGAAAGCTGGAGTAGCAATTCTCATATCAGACAAAATAGACCTTAAAATAAAGACTATTACAAGAGACAAAGAAGGACACTACATAATGATCAAGGGATCAATCCAAGAAGAAGATATAACAATTGTAAATATTAATGCACCCAACATAGGAGCACCTCAATACATAAGGCAAATGCTAACAGCCGTAAAAGGGGAAATCGACAGTAACACAATCATAGTAGGGGACTTTAACCCCCCACTTTCACCAATGGACAGATCATCCAAAATGAAAATAAATAGGAAACACAAGCTTTAAGTGATACATTAAACAAGATGGACTTAATTGATATTTATAGGACATTCCATCTAAAAACAACAGAATACACTCTCTTCTCAAGTGCTCATGGAACATTCTCCAGGACATATCATATCTTGGGTCACAAATCAAGCCTTGGTAAATTTAAGAAAACTGAAATCATGTCAAGTATCTTTTCTGACCACAACACTATGAGACTAGATATCAATTACAGGAAAAGATTTGGAAAAAATGCAAACACATGGAGGCTAAACAATACACTACTAAATAACCAAGAGATCACTGAAGAAATGAAAGAGGAAATCAAAAAATACCTAGAAACAAATGACAATGAAAACTTGATGACCCAAAACCTATGGGATGCAGCAAAAGCAGTTCTAAGAGGGAAGTCTATAGCAATACGATCCTACCTCAAGAAACAAGAAACACCTCAAATAAACAACTTAACCTTACACCTAAAGCAATTAGAGAAGAAAGAACCAAAAAAACCTCAAAGTTAGCAGAAGGAAAGAAATCTTAAAGATCAGATCAGAAATAAATGAAAAAAAATAAAGGAAACAATAGCAAAGATCAATAAAACTAAAAGCTGGTTCTTTGAGAAGATAAAATTGATAAACCATTAGCCAGACTCATCAAGAAAAAAAGGGAGAAGACTCAAATCAATAGAATTAGAAATGAATAAGGAGAAGTAACAACTGATACTGCAGAAATACAAAGATCATGAGAGACTACTAGAAGCAACTGTATGCCAATAAAATGGACAACCTGGAAGAAATGGACAAATTCTTAGAAAAGCACAACCTTCCGAGCCTGAACCAGGAAGTAACAGAAAATATAAACAGACCAATCACAAGCATGACATTGAGACTGTGATTAAAAATCTTCCAACACATAAAAGCCCAGGACCAGATGACTTCATAGGCGAATTCTATAAAACATTTAGAGAACAGCTAACACCTATCCTTCTCGAACTCTTCTAAAATATAGCAGAGGGAGGAACACTCTCAAACTCATTCTACGAGGCCACCATCACCATGATACCAAAACCAGACAAAGATGTCACAAAAAAAGAGAACTACAGGCCAATATCACTTATGAACATAGATGCAAAAATCCTCAACAAAATATTAGCAAACAGAATCCAACAGCTCATTAAAAGGATCATACACCATGATCAAGTGGGGTTTATTCCAGGAATGCAAGGATTCTTCAATATATGCAAATCAATCAACGTTATACACCATATCAACAGATTGAAGGAAAAAAACCAATGATCATCTCAATAGATGCAGAAACAGCTTTTGACAAAATTCAACACTGATTTATGATAAAAACCCTCCAGAAAGTAGGCATAAAGGGAACTTACCTCAACATAATAAAGGCCATATAAGACAAAGCCACAGCCAACATCTTCCTCAATGGTAAAAAACTGAAAGCATTTCCACTAAGATCAAGAACAAGAAAAGGTTGTCCACTCACACCACTATCATTCAACATAGTTTTGGAAGTTTTAGCCACAGCATTCAGAGAAGAAAAAGAAATAAAAGGAATCAAAATCGGGAAAGAAGAAGTAAAGCTGTCACTGTTTGCAGATGACATGATACTATACATAGAGAATCCTAAAGATGCTACCAGAAAACTACTAGAGCTTATCAATGAACTTGGTAAAGTAGCAGGATACAAAATTAATGCACAGAAATCTCTTGCATTCCTATACACTAATGATGAAAAACCTGAAAGAGAAATTAAGAAAACACTCCCATTTACCACTGCAACAAATAGAATAAAATACCTAGGAATAAACCTACCTAAGAAAACGAAAGACTTGTATGCAGAAAACTATAAGACACTGATGAAAGAAATTAAAGATGATACAAACAGATGGAGAGATATACCATGTCCTTGGACTGGAAGAATCAAATTGTGAAAATGACTATACTACCCAAAGCAATCTACATATTCAGGGCAATCCCTTATCAAACTATCAATGGCATTTTTCACAGAACTAGAACAAAAAATTTCACAATATATATGGAAACACAAAAGACCCCAAATAGGCAAAGCAATCTTGAGAAAGAAAAATGGAGCTAGAGGAATCAGGCTCCCTGACTTCAGACTATACTGCAAAGCTACAGTAATCAAGACAGTATGGTACTGGCACAAAAACAGAAATATAGATCAATGAAACAGGATAGAAAGCCCAGAGATAAATCCATGCATCTATGGTCACCTTATCTTTGATAAAGGAGGCAGGAATATACAATGGAGAAAAGACAGCCTCTTCAATAAGTGGTGCTGGGAAAACTGGACAGGTACATGTAAAACAATGAAATTAGAACACTCCCTAACACCATACAAAAAGATAAACTCAAAATGGATTAAAGACCTAAATGTAAGGCCATACACTATAAAACTATTAGAGGAAAACATAGGCATAACACTGTATAACATAAATCACAGAAAGATCCTTTTTCACCCACCTCCTAGAGAAATGGAAATAAAAACAAAAATAAACAAAGGGGACCTAAGGAAATTTAAAAGTTTCAAGACAAAAAGACAATGCTCAGAATGGGAGAAAATATCTGCAAATGAAGCAACTGACAAAGGATTAATCTCCAAAATTTACAAGCAGCTCATGCAGCTCAATATCAAAAAAACTGCCAACCTAATACAAAAATGGGCAGAAGACCTAAATAGACATTTGTCCAGAGAAGATATACAGATTGCCAGCAAACACATGAAAGGATGCTCAGCATCACTAACCATTAGAGAAATGCAAATCAAAACTACAATGAGGTATCACCTCACACCAGTCAGAATGGCCACCATCAAAAAAATCTACAAACAACAAATGCTGGAGAGAGTGTGGAGAAAAGGGAACCCTCTTGCACTGTTGGTGGGAATGTAAATTGATACAGCCACTATGGAGAACAGTATGGAGGTTCCTTAAAAAACTAAAAATAGGACTACCATACTACCCAGCAGTCCTACTACTGGGCATATACCCTGAGAATACCATAATTCAAAAAAAGTCATGTACCACAATGTTCACTGCAGCTCTATTTACAGTAGCCAGGACATGGAAGCAACCTAAGTGTCCATCATCAGATGAATGCATAAAGAAGATGTGGCATATATATACAATGGAATATTACACAACCACTGAAGGAAACGAAATTGAGTTATTAGTGAGTTGGATGGACATGGAGTCTGTCATACAGAGTGAAGTATGTCAGAAAGAGAAAAACAAATACTGTATGCTAACACATATATATGGAATCTAAAAAAAAAAAATGGTTCTGAAAAACCTAGGGGTAGGACAGGGTAGGCATAAAGATGCAGACATAGAGAATGGACTTGAGGACACACAGAGTGGGAAGGGTAAGCTGGGACAAAGTGAGAGAGTGGCATGGACTATATACACTACCAAATGTAAAACAGCTAATGGGAAGCAGCCATATAGCACAGGGAGATCAGCTTGGTGCTTTGTGACCACCTAAAGGGGTGGTATAGGGAGGGTGGGAGGGAGATGCAAAAGGGAGGAGATATGGGGATATACTTATATGTATAGCTGATTCACTTTGTTATACAGCAGAAACTAACACCCCATTGTAAAGCGATTATACTGCAATAAAGATGTTAAAAAAAAAAGTCTCCAACTCAGGAAATATCACTACCATCCACACAGTTGCTAAACCAAAACCAAAACCAAAGAAATATAATTCTGGGACTTCCCTGGCAGTCCAGTGGTTAAGACTCCATGCCTCCACTGCAGGGGGTGTGGGTGCAATCCCTGGTCAGGAAACTAATAAGATCCCACATGCTGCACGGTGCAGCTTAAGAAAAAAGAAGCACATAAATAAAGTTTTCTATATTTAAAAAATAAAAAAAGAAATAAAATTCTGATACATGCTATAATATGGATAAACCTTGAAAATATTATGCTAAGTGAAATAAGTCAGAGATAAGAGGACAACTATTGTAGGATTCTACCTATATGAGATACCTAGAAGAGTCAAATTCATAGAAAACAAAAGTAGAATGGTATGGGCTTCCCTGGTGCCTCAGTGGTTAACAATCCGTCTGCCAATGCAGGGGACACGGGTTCGAGCCCTGGTCCGGGTAGATCCCACATGCCGCGGAGCAACTAAACCCGTATGCCACAACTACTGAGTCTGTACTCTAGAGCCCACGAGCCACAACTACTGAAGCCCATGTGCCACAACTACTGAAGTCTGCGCGCCTAGAGCCCGTGCTGCTCAACAAGAGAAGCCCCGCAATGAGAAGCCCACGCACCGCAATTAAGATTAGCCCTCACTCGCCACAAATAGAGAAAGCCCGCACAGCAACAAAGACCCAACAAAGCCAAAAATAATTTTTTTTTTTTTAAGTAGAATGGTAGTTGCCATGCGCTAGCGATTCGCGGGGGAGGGGGCGTGGCAGGGAATGGGGAGTTATTGTTTAATGGATGCAGTTTTGGTTTGGGATGATGAAGTAGTTCTGGGGATGGATTTGGAACCTTTTTTTTTTTTTTTTTTTTTTGGCGGTATGCGGGCCTCTCACTGCTGTGGCCTCTCCCGTTGCGGAGCACAGGCTCCGGACGCGCAGGCTCAGCGGCCATGGCTCACGGGCCCAGCCGCTCTGCGGCATGTGGGATCTTCCTGGACCGGGGCACAAATCTGTGTCTTCTGCATCGGCAGGCGGACTCTCAACCACTGCGCCACCAGGGAAGCCCTGAAACCTACGTATTTATATCACTACCTCCACCACCAACGTAGATGCCAGTCCAAGTTACCGTCTTTAGCCTAAACTCCTGCATTAGCTACTAGCAAGTCTCCCTGCTTCCACTGTTATTCCCCTACAGTCTAGGCTCTACAGTGCAGCCAGATCCTTCTAAAAATTAAGATCACATAACTACCCTGGTTTAAAAATCCACATCATACCCAGAAAAAAAGTCCAAATTTCCACCATGGCTTATAAGGCTGCATGACATGCCCCTGCCTACCTCTCCCCTGGTCCACTCTAGTCACACTGACCTTTCTCCTATTCTTTAACAATCCAAGTTGAATCCACCTCAGGGTTTTTGATCTTCCCCTGGCTCAATTTCTCAATTCATTGTGGTCTCTGCTCTAACATCTTCAGAGAGCCTCTTCCTGACAACCCTATCTAAAACAGCACCTCCATCACTTTCTATTTCCTTACACTGCTTTGTAGTCTTTCATAACTCTTACTACTACCTAAAAGTATATGTTTATTTATTATATCTCTTCCACCAGACTGTAAACTCCTTAAACTCAGAAACTTGGACTTTTTTACCATTATATCTCCAGGACCCAGAAAAGCACCTAGTACATGATAAGTACTTAGTAAATACTTGAGCAAATGAATGGAAGTATCTCTATTTGTAGAAGCACCGAGTATTATATGCCTCATTTCCCTTTTTTTAAAAATATTTATTTATTTGGCTGCACCAGGTCTTAGTTGCAGCACGCAAGATCTTCATTGCCACATGCAGGATCTTTGTTGCACCATGTGGGATCTTTAGCTGCAGCATGCAGGATCTTTTAGTTGCAGCATGCAGGATCTTTTAGTTGCAGCATGCAGGATCTTTTAGTTGCAGCATGCAGGATCTTAGTTGTAGCATGTAGGATCTAGTTTCCCGACCAGGGATCAAACCCGGGCCCCCTGCATTAGGAGCTCTGAGTCCTAGCCACTGGACCACGAGAGAAGTCCCTAGCCCTCATTTTCATATCATACAGATAGACTTTATTGAACATTAAAGGAAATCATGTTATTTGAAACAATCAAGAGGAGCCTCAACCATCCAAGTTCCCATTTTACATTTTTGATCGGAATCAGACCTTGAAAATGGAACAATGCAGTCAGTGTGGCTCACTCTTCTATCAATGTGAACTCTTCTATCAATGTGAATTTCACCTCAATTTCTAAAATTAACTGATTTTTTTTTTAAAGGCTCTTCTATCAGCATTAGGTTAAGTCCCCAGACAGTTTCTGCTCAGATCTTCCTCCTCTGTTCACCAGTCCCCCACTGAGGAAATATGACTGTCAAAGCTCAGACTTCTAAAGATTATCATAAATATAAAGCTATCCCTAAATTTAGCTACATATTGATCATTTCAGATGATGTATTACATGTCTATAATATCTGAATACTTAATTACCTTAATTGCTCACAGATGCTTTTAACTTTTATGTCTCTGACACCGTAACTTAAACCACATTTCACTTGGCAATGGTATGATATAATAATACTCATACAAGTCCCTCTCCATCACTAAGCAGGTAAATGGAAATTTAGCATTTGTTGTTCTATTGCATATATAAGCATAGAGGCCAAAAGACAAAATCATAAACCAGTGGAATTATGCCCATCCAAAATGAGAATTTTCATTAATGTTTCTTGGCCAGAATACTCTTCAGCTACATAGAATGTTTTAAATAGCCTAATAGAAATAGGATACAGATACCCTATTCTCCCTTTAGTAAGCTGTATTTTTAATCATTTTTAAAGAAAATACATATGTGGAGAATAGGATTACATTTGTTGGTTATCTTTTATTTAAGCCACCCCAAATAGCCCAAAGGATAGGACTAGATAGAGCTTTGGTCAGTTTCCATGGCGACTGGCAAAGAGCCCCATCACATTCCAGATAACATTCCAGCACAAATTTGAGAGCAAGACTGTTCCAGTGTTTGGAAAAACCTTATGTGTCTTATTCTACTCAGGAAAAATCTAAACAGAGAGCAACCCTATCTCCATGCAGGGCATCTAGGCTGCCTTCCAAGACTATTTGAGTACTTTCCTACCTTAATTTCAGAATGTTACATTGTTTAAGAGCCACAGGCAGTAAACCAACTAGTCATTTATTGCTCTTACAAAATCCGAGCTTGTTATCTGTCCTGACAATAATAAAATCATCTTTTAAAGGAACAGTAGGATAGAGTTCTTCCTTCCAGCTCAGTTGAAAAATAGGTGGTTGTACTTTATTACTCAAGTAGAAAATGCTGCCTGCTCTCTTTAAGCGGCCATTTCAGACGTTTACAGACGTACAAAAGAGACTTATGTCCTTTTGGAAGACAAGAGAGGAGAGAGACTTTCTGAAGAAGCTTCTTAAGGATAACAGCTAAAGAACTATTTAAAACAGCAATCCATTTTCTGTAAAATTGGCTGATGTGGTTAATTTGGCAAGGCATTTGAGAGATGAAGGAGGAAGCAAGAACACAGTGAGAGGTTCAAGCCTGTAATTATTTTGTCTTATTACACCAACAATAAATAAAGACTCTTTAAAAGTTTTTCCCTTTCATCTGAATGCTCATTGACCCATTTCTGCACAGCAGTGCTAACCCCAGCCCTTTCACAGTGCGACTGCCAAAAGTGAACTATCACACGTTCCTGACGAAAAAGAAATAGGCTGGAAAAAATCTGTAATGTGAAATATTGCAAGGCCAAAACTGAAGCTTTAAAATGCCACAATCGAAAACAATACTGTTCTGATTTCAACTTTGTTCTCATAGTTTTTAACCTCATCAAAGCTTCTTTTAAATCTAATCCTTGCTCACTTCCCTAAATTTTCTGGCACACAATAATAATATTTCAAGTATAAGTTTTTTGGGTTTGTTGTATATGTTTTAACTGAAATAAAATGTCGATACACAGAATGTAAACTCCCTCACTTCAAAGCTTCTCTAAGCATAACTCTCCCAAGGCAAAAATGTCTCCCTGGTAATTTTATAAACATTTTAGAAAGCCCAGTAACTCATTCAAACCTTTAGAGAATTCCACCAAAGTGTAATCTGTTTTCAATCACCTAGCAAGCATTTACTGAGTATATAATGATAGGCCAAGCAATAGTGGCAGATGATTTAAGACATAGTCCCTGACTTTGTGGAAGCTATGGTCATTCTAATGGCAGGAGATAAACATATGAACTAATGAGGAAGAAGTGACATTATCTGAAGCCACTAAGAAGGCTTCAGAGAGGAAGTGATTGCCAACATGAGACCTGAAGAATGAAAGGAACTGGGCAAAGAAAGCAAGGAAGACAGTTAATGCAAAGGAGCAGCTGAAGCAAAGCCAACTGCAGACTGGAAATTTAGGTAGACCCAACCTTTAAGAAATAAATTAAGAAATTTGGACATAGACCTGTATGCATTAAGAACTATCCTACAATCATTTTAAGGAATCATTATTTAATTCAAGGTGGGAGAGATTATATAGACCAATTAAGAGGTTACAGAAAACTCCTCTAAGTGAAAGGTAATAAAATTCTTACCTAAGTTCATGATAATGGAGAAAAGGAGACATTTCTCAAATTTAAAAAGGCCAGCACTTAGTAACTGATATATAAAAGTGAGTGGGTTTGGAGAAATGAAACAAAAGGATAATATCAAGCTTTTTAAGTAGGACACCAACAGATCTCGTGTGATGTTTTTAAAACACGGCCACATATTTACTAATACCCCTCCCATTATGAAGTGAGGTCTATGTCTCCTCCCCCTTGAATCTGGGAAGGCACGTGAGTCCTTCAATCCAGAACCCAGCCTGACTACCAAGGCTAGGTCACAAAAGGCCATACAGCTTCCTCCTTATTCAATGGGACATTAACTCTCGAAGGCTTGAGCCACCATGTAAGAAGTCCAACTGCAATGAGGTGAGGAACGCTGTGAAGAAGCCCTTGCAATATGGAGAGGCCATGTAAAGGCACTCCAATTAACAATCCCAGCTAAGCTCAGCCTTCAAATCATCCCAGCCCAAGTACCAAGCACGTGAGTGAGGAGCCCCAGATAATCCCAGTTCTTAGTCATTTGTATCTTTCCTGGTGAAGCCCCAAACATCATAGAACAAAGACAAGCCATCCTCGGCTGTGCTCTGTCCAGAATCTTGTCCCATAGAATCTGTGAGCAAAATAAAATGGTTGTTGCTTTATATGACTAAGTTTAGGGTAGTTTGCTACACATCAATAGATAACTGAAATGGGTAATGGTAACATATAAGTGAATTATCAAAAAATACAGGAACAGGAGGTTTAGAAGAGGAAGAAAATTATGTGGTTCCATTTCGATGATTTAAATCTGACATATCTGTAGAACACCAAATGGAGATGTTGAGCAAACTACTGAAAATAAGGGTCTGGATCTTTAAAAAGAGACAGATGATGAAGAAGCAGTATATGAAGACAAAGGGAAGACATGTAAGTATGAGGGAAAAAAATTTTAAATATAGGAATGGAGCAATATGCAAAGTTAGAGAGGAAACTGAAAGGGTCAGAGAAAGAGAGAAGAATCAAGAGAATGATGTAAAAGCCAGACAAAGATTCTCTAAGATGTCAGCCCCTGTGGTCAGCAGTATCAAATGTGGGAGGAAATCAAGTAGAATCTAGCAATTTGGACAGAGAATATATATTTGGTGGACAGTTGGTAACTACAAGAGGAAATTCAACAGCATGGTAATAAGAAATCAAATTACAGAAGTCTAGAAATAAATGAGAATTGGGTAAACTGACACAGCCAGTGTAGACTACTCTCTCAAATACGGCTGTAATGGGAAAGTCAGAGGGGGCAGAAGCTTGAGGGGACCCAGCGGCTAAAGAAGATCTGCTGATTCATTCACTCACCCAACAAAGACACATTTATATTTCTCAGTGTGTATGAGTAAGATGAGTAGACCTCTAGACCAAGGGGAAGGAATTAGTAATGATAAACTGAAGATAACCAAAAGGAATGAATGAGTCAAATCCTAGGATCAAGAGTTCAGGTAGAAGTTTCGGGTCTGAAATCTTTCTCTGATGCAGGAGGGGAAGGAGCTCATGATGACCATAGAAAAATACACTTGATAGAGGGAAAGAATAGTAAATAAGTTACCAATGAAAAGTCCACTTTTCACCTTGAATAGGAGGCAAGACCATGTGCTAGGAGTGAAGAAACTGGAATGTGGTAGACAGCTTGAAAATGGGAAAGATTTAGAGGAGCATCTGCGGTAAATGAGAAGAGAAGCAGACTGGAGACAAGTCAAGGCATACAGAGATCCTGGCTCCAACTGAAATGACAGTCTCCCAAACAAGCACTCAGGCTGTAAATTAACTAAGATGAGGACAGGGGCAGGGCTTTTCCAGCTCTGTATCCCCATGTCAAGCAAAGCACCTAGGAGATGACAGGCCCTCAACAAATGTTTGATGAATGAATGAATGAACAAACCTATATATGAAGGAATAAGATAAAAGTACTTCACTGGAAATCTATTCATTCTTTCCATTGATTACAAACTGATAACCCCCCACAAATGTATGTATGAATATGTGTAGCTATTACAATCAAATATTTGCAAGAAAAGTCATTATACATAAATTTATCTATAACTGTTATAAATAAATCCATTTCTTATCCTAAAAGAAATTCTTAGTTTTAATAAAGACTTTTGCTCTAGTTACAAATGTATCTTCTGAGTCTCTCTCCTCAGTAAATGTCAAAATTTGTGAATTCAAATTCACTTATAAAACACACTTCTTACCAAGAATTACTTTTGAACTGAAGAACAAAAAGGAGCAAAAATAATGATTTTGCAATTGTTCCTTCTGAATCTCTTGCCCTAGTTTCCCCTCTAGCTTTAAAATAGCTATACTTTAAACACTAATGGTGTACCCTTCCTCCAAAATGGCTAACCATAATAACAAAATTTTTTTTCATAAGAAATGTATAATACTACCAAGCTATGATAAAAACATTAAGAACAGGTTGCTTTAATATAGAGTAATTCCTTTACAACACTGGCATTAAAGAAATATGAGCCCAATCTTACAAACTTGAGCTAAATAGTATTCATCAGGATTTCCCATTAATTGTGAGAAAGAATTTCATCCATATTTAACCCAAATTCACATCATAACTAATATTCCAGATTATAATAATGTGTCCAGGCTGGCATTTGGAGTACTAGAACAGCTTAATAAGAGGAGCTCTTATTGGCACTTACTATGTGCCAGACACTGTGCTAAGTGCTTTATATGCATTATCACCTTTAATACTCAAAGCCTTAAGAGGTAGGTACAGGCAAAAGTTATACGGTTTGCAAAAGGCAGAGCCAGAATCAAGCCCAGGTCTGTTTGATATCAAAAAGCTAGAATGTTAACTGCTATACACATAACTATTAATGAAGAAAATCACAGTGTTTTGGGGGGTTTTGTTTGTTTGTTTGTTTGTTTAATCACAGTGTTTTAAGTGGCGGTACATAACATGTTCTGTTCCCAAGATCACTGAACTTTTCTAAAACCAAAACCTAAATCTTGAACTAAAACTTCCCAGTTTTTCCTAACACGATCACAGAACTTCAAAGGCTTAAGATAATCTTAATTATGTTTAAAGAGCCATTCATAATAATTTGTGAAAAAGAGCAGTACATCTGCAAAGAATAAGTATAAAGACATTATGTGATCATGGGGAAAAAATAAATATTTTGAGATAAACATCAATGGAAAAAACTAACCAAAGAAACACAAACTCTTTAAAGATAACACTACTTTCTTTTCCATCTTTCAGTCCAATTAAAATTCTACTTAATGATGCATTCTAGCAAAGGAAAATAAGTAAAAACTTAAAATAAGTTTTTGTTAAAATAGGTAAGTAAAATGCCTATCAACTTTTATTTTGAGATATTACTTGCAAAAAGATTTTATTTAGCTACAATACTCAAAGTGACTTAGAACTTACTATGTATCAGCCATTGTGCTAAGCACTTCACATTATCCCACTTAGATTTTAATTTCACTTGCTCAGGGGAAAAAAAGACATAATTTGGCATTGAACAAACGATAGCTTATCCAACACTTAGAATCTACCACATACATGAAATATATAAGTATATATATTCACAACCACTCTTCACTTAACATGTTCCACTCTCATTACCAACATTTACCAAGAGCCTACTATATACCATCACTGGACTAGGCACTGAGGATAAAAAAAGGGAACAAGACCAACAGCACTGGCCCTAAAAGGTTCACAGACTAGCAGAGGAGTTAAACAAGTAAACAAACCTCTAAAATAATGTGGGAAGTACTAGTCCTTTCCTCAAAGCATCATAGCAGAGAAAATGGAGAGCAGGAATCACCTCATAGAAGATCCATAATAAGGGTCTGAATAAGACAGTGGCATTAAGGAATTAAATGAGAAGACATATTCTAGGAAGCTTTGAGTGGTAGAAGCAGCAGTAACAGGTGACTGATTTGGAGGTGGGAGGGAACCACATGACCCTCATAGGACAAAGACAGTTATAGGAAAGAAGAGATTGGTTTTACACATGCTGAGTTTGAATGTTTGTAAAGCATTCAAGTGTACATCTACAGTAGATGAGAGAGCCAGGTCTGGCACCCAGGAGAGATATCCAGGCTGCTGATGCATTTGGAATCCAGGGCACATGGGTAGTAACCGGGGCAGTGGGAAAAGATGAGATTACTGGATAGAGTTTAAAATGAGAAAAGGGCCAGGTAGAATCATGGAGCACACTATCTTTTAAGAAACAGGAAAAGAACAGTGTGCAGGCCACCAAGCCACGAGAAGCCCTCACATCCCACAGCACTCCTCAAAAACCAAAGCAAAACAACAAAACTTTGCACTTACATACTATTAAACCCATCTATGCACGCAAATCATCCATGTAGCAAACATTTGTTGTCTATTTCTTAAGTCATAAATCACTGTGCTAGCTGCCAAGGATAGCCAAGAATGAAGACGACACAGTTCTGAGTCATAAGAATCTAGACAACATAGGAGCGGTATAACAAGTAGGTTAATAGCACAGGATCTAGGCTGCATTCAAACCTGGCTCTGCCATTTACTTCCTGGGTGAGCTTGGGCAAAATACTTAGCCTCCAGGTGCTTCTGCTTCTTATCTATGACAGGGATCATAATAGTATCTATTCCTATATGGTTGCTATGAAGAATAACTGAATTAAGAACCATGTCATGAGGAACACTGCTTGACATATTATAAATGTTCAATAAATGTTAGTTTTATTATTTGTTATTATAAAAATGGCCAGAATGGCTACATGGGTAC
Organism: Lipotes vexillifer; assembly: GCF_000442215.2. Classification (NCBI taxonomy): domain Eukaryota; kingdom Metazoa; phylum Chordata; class Mammalia; order Artiodactyla; family Lipotidae; genus Lipotes; species Lipotes vexillifer. Next base: position 173,161 of record NW_006777677.1, read on the forward strand.
ATAATAATAGTAACAATAAATAGTGCTATTGGATTTCACAAGATGGAAAACAGACCCGCACTTGGAGGGAATTCAGGGGAGCACTTCACTAAGCTGCCTCTCAGGGTAAGGCTAGCTCATACAGTGCCTCTGTGTGAATTAGAAAGCAGTCTGTGGGTGCACATGAAGAGGAGGGTAGCCCGGATTTCTGTCATCACTCGATTCCCTGGACAAGTACTCTTGGGCAGGATATAACCAGCATAGCCATACACGGCAGCCTAGAGGATAGGACGTGTAAAGCTGAAGAAGATGTAGAGAACGCTCCAGTAGAAACATAGAAGAAAGGCTGTAAGCTATCAAGAACATGATACATCCAAGCCCAAACTGGCAACAGCAAGTAACCCAGACTTGCTAGAGCACAGGGACCATTTAGAAGAGCTGAAGATAAACCCACAAAGGTGGATGGGAGCCAGATCATAGAGGATCTTGAATCCCAGCAAAGACATTCAGCAGTGACTCTGAGTGGGGAGAAAATGAGGTTCCAGTGGTGCTTAAGTAAGAGTAATCTGGCATTAGGTACTGAATGGATTTGAGCTTGGGCAGGTAAGAGGTCATTGCAGTGGTATGCTGGTCTGTGAGTCCCTCAAAGGGGTTTATTCATTTCTATGTCTTATTCATTTCTAAATCCTCCAAAGTAGCAAAGTGCTTGGGAAGGAGCAGGCACTCAATAACTGTTTGAGGTATAATTGAATGAATGAGCCAAAAAGAAGTAATGTGACCCTTAATTAGAGTGGGAACAGTGAAAATAGAAAGATACATATTGGAAAAATATTGCAGAGACTAAAAAGGTTTATTTGCTGGCTGATGAAATGTGACAAGAATAGGGCAGAATCAATAAAGACTGTAAAACTGATAAATACTAAGTACACTGCATTACAGGGTTCTGTGAGAGGCAAATACAATTATGTTCACTAACATGCTCTATGAAAAAAGACTGCTTTTCTCTGGAATAAAAGTTAGTCACCTTAGACAGAAACACTATTACATTTGACCTTGAACACAGTTTATCATTTTAAGACATTTATCTTCCTCTTGTCTTCACTAGATTATAAAAACTTTAAGAGTACACAGTGTGTCTACTCTGTTATAAAGCACAATAAAACCTTATTAAGTGTTACTTTAATTTACACTTACCCACAGGAGAAACTATTATTAAACCTAATTCAGCTATAAAACACCAAAATACACAAACACAGACATACACACAGATATATACACATATAATTATATATATACACACAAAACACTGTTTTGTGAATGTAGTCTTAGTAGGCATGTTTACTTTTCTTTATACCCAGGGTGTCTGGCAATGAGTGTTACAGGCGCTCAATAAATGTCTGTTGAACTAAAATAAACAGAAATAAATTGACTTAGGAATCTCACAGAGCTTATCAGTAGTTTCTGGTGACCTTTACCTTTCCCTCTCCAGCTTCAGTGCTCTTCTCACTGTTTATTAAATTTATACTGTAGAAAAATGAGATCCATAATAAAGGTGGTTAAGAAGACAAAAAAGAAAAACTAAAATATATGACTGTCAATATGTATGACCAGTGGGTATGCCAGTAAATGTTTAACAATGGTCCAAGGTGAGGAGGGGAGTCTAATTTTCAGTATTTTCCAATTTCTATGGTTTAAATACTCCCACCATGGCCTATTTCAAGGTAACAACATGATATCAACTGGTTGGCAAAATTCTTGGAAATTTAACAATCAGCTCTCAGAACAAGCACGAGCCAGCTCCAACATACCATGGGATATAATATTTAGATGCATGGAACACATGACATAATCCCAAATTCTACTCTGCAATACTACCTTCTACATCCTCAAAGGAAAGTACAAAGGGCAAGGAAAAGGCAAGGAAAACCCACACCCTATTTCCTATAAGGCCTTTACCTCCATCTACAAAGTAGTCTTCTTTTCAACTGGTGTACGATCCAGCACAGAAATTCCTTTAGCCTAGGCCAGTGACACCCAAACTTTTTTGATCATGCACCCCAATCAGTACAAAATGTTTAGATATACAACCTCAATATATGTTAAGATATCCATTGATATTTTTAATTAGAGCTACTATACTAATTTACTATAAATTAATGAGTATATACAAAAACATAAATTTTAAAAGATAAAAATTAATAAAAAGAAAAAATAAAAATTTCCACGTGTTCACTCCCTCTTGCGAGAGCACCGGAATCACAACTAACTGCTAAACAATCATCGACAGGAAGACACTAGAACTCACCAAAAAAGATACCCCACATCCAAAGACAAAGGAGAAGTGCAATGAGACAGTAGGAGGGGCGCAATCACAATAAAATCAAATCCCATAATCACTGGGTGGGTGACTCACAAACTGGAGAACACATACCACAGGAGTCCACCCACTGGAGTGAAGGTTCTGAGCCCCACGTATGGCTTCCCAAGCTGGGGGTCTGGCAATGGGAGAAGGAATTCCCAGAGAATCAGACTTTGAAGGCTAGGGGGATTTGACTGTAGGACTTCAACAGGACTGGGGGAAAAAGAGACTCCACTCTTGGAGGGCACACACAAAGTAGTGTGCACATCGGGACCCAGGGGAAGGAGCAGTGACCCCACAGGAGACAGAACCAGACCTAGCTGCTAGTGTTGGAGGGTCTCCTGCAGAGGTGGGGGGAGGCTGTGGCTCACCTCAGAGACAAGGACACTGGCAGCACAAGTTCTGGGAAGCAGCCCTTGCGAGGGCCCTCCTGGAGTCCGCCATTAGCCCCACAAAAGAGCTGGGTAGGCTCCAGTGCTGGGTCACCTCAGGCCAAACAATCAACAGGGAGGGAACCCAGCCCCACCCATCAACAGACAAGCGGATTAAAGTTTTACTGAGCTCTGCTAACCAGATCAACACCCAGCTCTACCAACAACCAGTCCCTCCCATCAGGAAGCTTGCTTCTTAGATAGCTTCATCCACCAGAGGGCAGACAGCAGAAGCAAGAAGAACTACAATTCTGCAGCCTGTGGAATGAAAACCACATTCACAGAAAGATAAACAAAATGAAAAGGCAGAGGACTATGTACCAGATGAAGGACAAGATAAAACCCCAGAAAAACAACTAAATGAAGTGGAGATAGGCAACCTTCCAGAAAAAGAATTCAGAACAATGATAGTGAAGATGATAGAGGACCTCAGAAAAAAAGAACGGAGGCAAAGATCAAGAAGATGCAAGAAATGTTTAACAAAGGCCCAGAAGAATTAAAGAACAAACAGAGATGAGCATTACAATAACTGAAATGAAAAATACACTAGAAGAAATCAATAGCAGAATACCTGGGGCAAAAGAACAAGTAAGTGACCGGGAAGACACAATGGTGGAATTCACTGTCATGGAACAAAATAAAGAAAAAAGAATGAAAAGAAATGAAGACAGCCTAAGAGACCTCTGAGACAACATTAAAGGCAATAACATTCGCAATATAGGGGTCCCAGGAGGAGGACAGAGAGAGAACGGACCCGAGAAAATATCTGAAGAGATTATACTCGAAAAATTCCCTAACACGAGAAATAGCCACCCAAGTCCAGGAAGTGCAGAGAGGCCCAGGCAGGATAAACCCAAGGAGAAACATGCTGAAACACATAGTAATCAAATTGACAAAAATTAAAGACAAAGAAAAATTACTGAAAGCAACAAGGGAAAAATGACAAATATCATACAAGGGAACTCCCATAATGTTAACAGCAAATTTCTCAGCAGAAACTCTACAAGCCAGAAGGGAGTGGCAGGACATATTTAAAGTGATGAAAGGGAAAAACCTACAACCAGGATTACTCTACCCAGCAAGGATCTCATTCAGATTCGATGAAGAAATCAAAAGCTTTACAGACAAGCAAAAGCTAAGAGAATTCAGCACCACCAAACAAGCTCTACAACAAATGCTAAAGGAACCTCTCCAAGTGGGAAACACAAGAGAAGAAAAGGACCTATAAAAACAAACCCATAACAATTAAGAAAATGGTAATAGGGACATACATATCGATAATTACCTTAAATGTGAATGGATTAAATGCTCCAACCAAAAGACATAGGCCTCGCTGAATGGATAAAAAGACAAGACCCATATATATAGTGTCTACAAGAGACCCACTTCAGACCTAGGGACACATACAGACTGAAAGTGAGGGGATGGAAAAAAGATATTCCATGAAAATGGAAATCAAAAGAAAGCTGGAGTAGCAATACTCATATCAGATAAAATAGACTTTAAAATAAAGTATGTTACAAGAGACAAGGAAGGACACTACATAATGATCAAGGGATCAATCCAAGAAGAAGATATAACAAATAAAAATACATATGCACCCAACATAGGTGCACCTCAATACATAAGGAAACTGCTAACAGCTATAAAAGAGGAAATTGACAGTAACACAATAATAGTGAGGAACTTTAACTCCTCACTTGCACCAATGGACAGATCACCCAGACAGAAAATTAATAAGGAAACACAAGCTTTAAATGACACAATAGACCAGATAGAGTTAATTGATATTTATAGGACATTCCATCCAAAAACAGATTACACTTCTCTTCTCAAGTGCACACGGAACATTCTCCAGGATAGACCACATCTTGGGCCACAAATCAAGCCTCGGTAAATTTAAGAAAATTGAAATCATATCAAGCATCTTTCCAACCAAAACGCTATGAGATTAGAAATAAATTACAGGCAGAAAATACGTAAAAAACACAAACACATGGAAGCTAAACAATACATTACTAAATAACCAAGAGATCACTGTAGATATCAAAGAGGAAATCAAAAAATACCTACAGACAAATGACAACGATCCAAAACCTATGGGATGCAACAAAACCAGTTCTAAGAGGGAAGTTTATAGCAATACATTCCTACCTCGAGAAACAATAAAAATCTCAAATAAACAATCAAACCTTACACCTAAACAAACTAGAGAAAGAAGAATAAACAAAACCCAAAGTTAGTAGAAGGAAAGAAATCATAAAGATCAGAACAGAACTAAATGAAATAGAAACAAAGAAAACAATAGCAAAGACCTTTTTTGATCCAACTCTTAGAGTCACGGAAGTAAAAACAAAACTAAACAAATGGGACCTAATGAAACTTAAAAGCTTTTGCACAGCAAAGGAAAGCATAAACAAGATGAAAAGACAACCCTCAGAATGGGAGAAAATATTTGCAAATGAATCAACGGACAAAGGATTAATCTCCAAAATATATAAACAGCTCATGCAGCTCAATATTAAAAAAACAAATAACCCAATACAAAAATGAGCAGAAGACCTAAATAGACATTTCTCCAAAGAAGACATACAGATGGTCAAGAAGCACATGAAAAGCTGCTCAACATCACTAATTATTAGAGAAATGCAAATCAAAACTATAGTAAGGTATCACCTCACACCAGTTAGAATGGGCATCATCAGAAAATCTCCAAACAACAAATGCTGGAGAGGGTGTGGAGAAAAGGGAACCCTCTTGCACTGTTGGTGGGAATGTAAATTGATACAGCCACTATGGAAAACAGTATCGAGGTTCCTTAAAAAACTAAAATTAAAATTACCATATGAGCCAGCAATCCCACTACTGAGCATATACCCAGAGAGAAAACCATAATTCAAAAGGCACATGCACCCCAGTGTTCATTGCAGCACTATTTACAATAGCCAGGACATGGAAGCAACCTAAATGCCCATCGACAGCGAATGGATAAAGAAGATGTTGTACATATATAATAGAATATTATCCAGCTATTAAATGGAAAGAAATTGGGTCATTTGTAGAGACGTGGATGGATCCAGAGACTGTCATACAGAGTGAAGTTAAGTCACAAAGAGAAAAACAAATATCGTATATTAATGCATATGTGTGGAACCTAGAAAAATGGTACAGATGAACCGGTTTGAAGGCAGAAATAGAGACACAGATGTAGAGAACAAACGTATGGACACCAAGAGGGGAAAGTGGCAGGGGGTGGGAGTGGTGGTGGGATGAATGGGGAGATTGGGATTGACATGTATACACTAATATGTATAAAATGGATAACTAATAAGAACCTGCTGTATAAAAACAAATAAATTTTTAAAAAAAAAGAAAAGATAAATTTCCCTTCTACATTCCAATGGCCTATCTTGCATACCCCTTGGGGTTTACATAACCCAGTTTAGAGATCATAAGGCCAACATTACAAGTAAAATGAATAACTTCCTGGACCTGTTTCCCCTAGACCAACAAATTAATCTTATTAGATCTTCCCACTCCAATGCTGAAAAGGGGCAAGCACCAACCCAAGGAAAATAGGAGAAAAGAGTTAGCAGGGTCTTTGGCAAAGTTGGCCTAAGCACATGGAAGCAACCTAACTGTCCATCAACCGATGAATGGATAAAGAAGATGTGGCACATATATACAATGGAATATTACTCAGCCATAAAAAGAAACAAAATTGAGTTATCTGTAGTGAGGTGGATGGACCTAGAGTCTGTCATACAGAGTGAAGTAAGTCAGAAAGAGAGAAACAGATACCATATGCTAACACATATATATGGAATTTTTTTTAAAAAACTGGTTCTGATGAACCTAGGAGCAGGACAGGAATAAAGACACAGATGTAGAGAGTGGACTTGAGGACGGAGCGGGTGGGGGCGGTAGGGGGGGAGGCAAAGCTGGGATGAAGTGAGAGTGTAGCACTGACATATATACACTACCAAACAGATAACTAGTGCAAGATCAACTCGGTCCTTTGTGACCACCTAGAGGGGTGGTATAGGGTAGGAGGGAGGCTCGAAGGAGGGGATATGCGGATATATGTATACATGTAGCTGATTCACTTTGTTATACAGCAGAAACTAACACGACATTGTAAAACAATTATACTCCAATAAAGATGTAAAAGAACAAAAGTTGGCCTAAGGGTAAGCAGGTCAGAGACCCCTCTTACAATATAAGCTCCATGGAATTAAGACTCCATGGGAATGAATCACTAGATCAGCTCCAAAGACACCATCCTAACTGAAGGTTTTCAGCCCATAAAGCAACATACCCTAGTACCATGTCCCAATAAATGTCCTCGGACATAAGCCATCTATATGTATCAGCTCAGGCAATGAGAAGGGCTTGGAGGAACCTTGAGTTTCCCCTAAAGACCAAACATGTCCTCTAAATAAGTGTAATATTAATAACATCTTAAATTGGGCAATACAGATTATAAGACTGCCAGATACATATAAATCATATATTTATATATGATTTATCTTCTTTTCTATACACAGGCAGTCCTCTGGCAGATCACAGTTTAAGCCAAACATGCTGTTCCCAAATAAAAACACTATTAATCAAGTATACATGCTGTATAAAAGTGATCTTTCCTAAGTATATATAGATTAAGAGGACAAGACAGTAGCCAATTGTAAAACACTGGATTATGTCAGATTATCTTTGAGTTCCATAGCATGCTTCTCAAATTTCCTGTCTTTCTTCTTTTTAATTTCTAAACTAACTTTGCTACAAAATATCAAGAAATGAAAAAAAAAAACCTTCATCTGGATAACAGAATACTTAAGCCGTTCCTAAAGTAGATTTTACAAACATATTTAAAAACACTTAAGGACACTAAAATGCTTTCTGAAAAACTGGCCCAGGGAAAAACACTGCTTTTCCTTCCTTGTTGCCAATTTCCCTGTTATACATATAAAGCATTAAATATGAAGCTGACCATCCCTGCTCCCTGAAAGGGAAAAAAAAAGAAAAAAGAAAAAAAAAATCTGAGCTACCATCTCATCAAAACTAGCAACATCTAACATGAAGGAATCAACCCCTTTTTAACTATTTTTTTCATCCTTCGATTGCTTCTTATATAGTTACTTCACATTGTCTTAAGAATCAAAGCTTTGGCTGAAATGATAACCAAATTAAAAGATTCCCCACACCTATGAATTTATTTACCTTCTCATCCGTTGAATTTTCCTTGTTTCCTCCATTCTTTAAAGAAGATGGGGTCCCTTCTCCAAGATAACTAAGTACTCTAATAAAAACTATATTTTAAAAAGTATTACTGGCGGGACTTCCCTTGCAGTCCAGTGGTTAGGACTCTGAGTTTCCACTCCAGGGGTCAACGGTTCGATCCCTGGTTGGGGAACTAAGATCCCGCATGCTGCAGGGCGCAGCCAAGAAAAAAAAATATTACTGGCTTTTATTTCAATAAGGTTGCCTAATCATACATGAATATCTCTCTTCCAAATTCCCATTGAAACAAGAGGAAAAAATAGCTTAAAACCAAATTAAAAATATAATCACAGTAGAAAACAAAAAAGGATGCCATTAGCAATTTAGAGTTTTAAAAAACTCTATATCCATGGTTCTGAAACTTTAGCATGCATCAAAATCATCTAGAGGGCTGATTAAAACAAGACTGTAGGACTCCACCTTCAGGGTTTCTGATTCAGTAGGTCTGGGGCTCAAGATTTTGTATGTTTAACAAGTTCCCAGGTGACGCTGATTCTGCTGGTCTGAGGACCACATTATAAGAACCACCATGCTAAGTAAATAGAGATCATTAAAAGGAACATTTTTTATTAATTCTAATTAGCATCCTCAGAGAGACTCAAACGAATGGTGCAACCTTTTTTTTTTTTTAAGTGGATAGCAACTGGAAAATAAAACAGTTCTGGAAAACTGGAAAAAATATCATTTCCAAATTAAAAATTGGAAGGGCTAAATAACAACTACAACCCAATACAGCAGTGTGGAAAATGGTCTAAGACATCTTCCAAAACACAGAGCAAAAGACAAAGAGATGGAAAACATGAGAGAAAAATTAACAAGCATGAAGGGTCAATGTCTACCTAATAGGTTTCTGGAGAAAGAACAAACACATCACAAAAAGTAATCAATGACGAAATTTTCCCTGAGCTGAAAGACTCAAGCCTTGTACTGCTTGGCCAGTTTCCAAACAGGTAAAAAAATGTAAAGCCAACAACCAGACACATATTTGTGACATTTCTAAACTTAAAAGACATAAAGAAAACTCTTAAAAGCTTTAAAGGGAAAAACACAGGTTATTACAAAGCAATGTAAATCAGACTAGCATCAGACATCTCATTAGCATGCTAGAAGAAAATGGAATATTGTTTTCAAGGTTCAGAGAGGAAATTATTGTAAACCTGGAATTCTACATCTAGTCAAATTATCATATATTAAGGCAAAATAAAGACATCTTCAGAAATTTAAGAACTAAGAAAATTGACTTCCTGTATCAGTTTTCCACTCCTACTGTAAGAAATTATCACAGAAGTTCAAAATAGGTTTCAATGAGCTAGAATTAAGGTGCTGAGAGGATTACATACCTTTTGGAGGCTCTAAGGAAAAAGCCATTTCCTTGGCTTCTAGAGGCTGCCTGAATTCCTTGACTAGTGGTCCCCTTCCATGTTCATCATCATTATTAAAGATAACCAGTACTTATGGCAGATTTTTGAGTTCCTTAAAGACATGCAAATGACTAGAGCTACACTATATGCCCAACAGAGTAAATGAAAAACATCAGTATGCTCTTAATCATTGCCTTAAAAAACATTTTAATAAATTAGTATTTCTATTAATAAACACCTACCGAATCATTCGCTGATAAAGCAAGTGCAAGGTTCACTGTAAGAAACAAAAATGTAATTAAATTTAGTAACTTTCCTTCTACTAAAATTCATTGTCTTTTAATATGTTCAATGTAACAACCAAGGCAAATAAAGTTTTAATATATCTCCATTATGAAAAACAAGGACATGGAGAGAATACCGAAAGTAAAAAACACAAAAAAGAAAGTAACATTTCAACATAAACAGTAGATGTCTGCCCCAAAATTATCATTTTAATTAATCCATTTATCATCTGTTACAATTGTATTTAAATAATCCAAGTTTTTTTAAAATGATGTTAATGGTATATATCATTATTTTCAAAAATATATTTTGCAGAAAAATTACCTACTTTTTAATAAATAAAAATGGATGTGATCCTATTGCTTTTTAAAAATAAATGCTGGTAATGCAGGAATTCCAAATATCTAACTTACAAATACCCACGTAAATGAAAGGTTGGACCAGTGAGCAGAGGGAAGAGAGGAAGGTAAAAGGCAAGGCAGTGAAACATTTTCCCAAAAGTGCCTATTGTTAGTGAATCCCAAAGACATAAAGGGGGAAAGCAGTAGTCCCCAAAACCACCTTTAGCCCAGCAATAAGGATATGCTACATCTGAGATGAAAAAGAGGTCCAAAAGTAACACATTCCCAAAACTGATAAATAAATAGACCCTCATACTGTGGATCACAATTCCTTACAGAACAGTGTTATAAATGATGCCGATATTGTTTCCTTTAAAGTATTTAAGAGCATAAACTTTCAAGGATGACCTGGTTCAAACCCCAGTTTCACCACTCTGTGTTTTATAATCTTGAGTAGAATATTTTACCCCAAGCCTGTTTCTTCCTCTATAAAATGAGGTCCTATTTCATAACTGTTGTGAGAATTAAATCAAATACTGTATGTATTATAGTATTATGCCTAAGGCATGGCACTTGACAAATTAATTTTTATAAATTATAAAGTAATTCTGAATTTCAGGTTAAACATAATCCAACTTTTAGGCAAAAACTTTTAGAGAGTAATTCATTTTAATGTGAGGGTCTTTCTGCATTTACACAATAGAATCACAGAGCATGTCTGTATTAATCAAAGGTCATCATTTTAATCCAAAGTATCTCCAGCATACATATTCAAATAGGAAGTATTTTGAGATAGTTTGGAACAGGAATAAATACATATAATGGAAAGAAATAGAATACTAACAGAGTTACATAGAAATAATCTATTTCTAAGGCTTATGTATGCAGATAGAGCTGTTATGAAACAATATAGGCCAATTATTTGGGACAAGTGGTATGATGCTAACAAAGAAAAAAACGCAAGGAAGAGACACTTACTGAAGCACTTATGTGTCAAACACTGTACATTTTCTCATATATTTTCCTGTCTAACTGCTGTCACATTCCATGGTAACAGACGATCTTACAACCAAAAACAATAAACAATTTGTTTTACACGAGTGCTAGCCTACAGACCCAACAAATTATATTGCACAAAACCCAAAGAACATATAGCTATTATCACGAAAACACTTTCCATCTTTAACCAGTCCAAGTAAACACAGTTTGCAAAAGGATTCACACCACTGAATACAGGTAAATGTACTCTGAATTTTCAAAACACAAGTAGAGGTGGATTCTAGAACCAAAAACTAAGAGCTTCCAAATTTTAAAAACAAAATACCAAATAGGTGGATTGTAGATCCTTAAGAAAGAAAGCCAAAATGTGTAGGATATAGCATAAATTCATTAAGAACAATCACTAATTATTTCTAATAATAATATAGTATCTATCAAATAGTATATTAGGGGTCTATCATAACTACAATACTTAGTAAATCTTAATTTCTTCAAAACATCTGAAAAACTCTTCCACAATTACATTCAGGTCAAAACGGGAAAAAACTGAGCTAATAACACTATACAGTTGGATTTGTAGCTGGTTGTACAACTATAAAACTGCTGCATCTAGGAATTACCAAATATGGCTTTGAGTCAAGACACAAGATCTCTAGTGAAAGTCACAGAACTCTGTACCTGGCCCTTTTTATTTGAAAATGTCATTGGTTTCAATGGAACTAAGGAATTTTAAGGTACATATATGCCCCAACTTTAGGTTACTATCTGAGGAAAAAAAAAAAAATTTAGAGATCTTAGGGGGGCGGGGCAAGATGGAGTAGGTAATTAAGAGGTCCAAACTACTATGTATAAAATAAATAAGCTACAGGGAAATATTGTACAACACAGGGAATATATCTAATATTTTATAATAACTATAAATGGGCTATAACCTTTAAAAATTGTACACTATGTTGTACACCTGAAACTTATATAATATTGTACATCAGCTACTCTTCAATTTTAAAAAAATGCAGAAATTTGAGTCAAAAGCTAAAAAAAATACATACATACATACATAAAAGATCTTTAACAGTGTAGAACTGTGCCAAAATTAACAAAATGAAATAAGGATGGTCACTTTTTTTAAATCAACTACAAAAAAGATAGGTTGGATAAGACCTGAATTAAGCCATTCCTATTAAAATGATTGAAAATTTTAAATGAGGCAACAATAAGACTTGAGAGCTTTATGACTCCAAATTAATAATACAAGTTGCTTCTGTTGAGTTGAATTGGGAGGAGGGGAGTTACCTTTTTACATTATTACACTGAAAATTTTTGTTAGAAATAAAGTTTCTTTTGAAGACATCTGGGAATACCTGGTCATTAGTCTTGGATGGTAACTCTTCTATTTCTGGGGGCACTTCTTTTATGGGTTCTGAAAGCAGCATTTCAGTCACAATGAAATCTATAATCAATTTTAAAAAGCCACCAAAAAACAAATTCTCTGCTCCTGTATATTAATATAAAAAATACAAAGCTTAAAAGATATTTTAAATAATTAAAACATTTTCAAATATTAGATCTATGTTGACTTTATAAATGCTGAAAATTATATTATGGCTAAATGAAAATAAGCCACAATAATGTAAACAGTCTCATTGCAACTACTTAGCTATGTGTACACTGAAAAAGACTAGAAAAGAACATCAAAGAACAGAAATAAATTTAGTGTTAAACTTACTAAATGTTTAATAATAATAATAACAGCAACCAAATATTGAGTACTTACTATGTATGAGACAGTGGGCTAAGTAGTTAGCTTGTTTAATTAATTTGCATAACCATCCTATGAAAAAGATTATAATCATTGCCATTTTACAGTTAAGTAAACTGAAGATGTAATGGGCAACCTGACCACCTTTTCCTCAGTTAAGGAGTCAAAGACCTGGCTACATATCTAGTTTTGTCTAACTCCAAAATCTAAGCTCCCAATCACTACCAACTCCTCATCCTAAGGAAGCAGCTGTTAGGAACTTCACAAATACTTTTTTAAGAACAAAACTATAATTTTAATATTGTGCACTTGCCAGTTGGCATGAAGTCCTAATCGAGATGAGAATTAATATCCTATAATACCTGCTGTAGTAGACTTTCCAACTCCACCCTTTCCAGAAGCCACAACTATAACTTGTTTAACACCATCTATTGGTTTCTGCTTTGGAAGTCCTCGAGACATGATTTGTGTTCTTCTTTGTTTTAGGGTCTCACTCTCAGCACCAGAGAACTTAAGAAGAAGAAAAAAGACAGTTTTAAAACAAGCCATCTCCATTATCACGCTGTAAAAGTAAAAACAATTCAGTATTTGCAATTAACAGGGCTTTCTTTTCTACTCTAATTCTGCTCATCTCCACTATTCAGGCCTTTAGTGTTATTTACCTATTGCTATTGATCGCAATTGCAGAGACACATTGTTTAAATTGAAATTTATTTGCCAGGATACGCAGACGTTAAAAATGGAAAGTAAATAAGCTGCCTCTTTCCAGAGTTAAATCCTCCACGTGTTTTCCTTCTCTTTAACCTATTTTCTAAATAAACCAACACTAAGAAAACAAGTGCAAGTCACACATCCATGTTCTAACCATCTATTTTACTCCCCTCCAAGCCTCGGCCTGGTCCCACTGGGGGCCCGCCTGGAAAGTGAGGACGACCAGAATTGGGGTCTCACTGAGCCGCCAAGTGGGCGGGTGCCCACGAGGCAGTGAAGTGAGTCCTCGGCAAGAGGCAACTGCAGAGCACCCGCAGCCCTGGCGCCCCAGCGTCTCGGACCCGCCCGCCTCCACCTGCTCTGCAGCACCACGGACCTGGCGCCCCCAAACCAACACTCGGCCTCCCCCAAGCGGGACACAGGCCCCGCCGCAGCCCCGAAGCGACGCCCCCCCAAAAAGCAGCAAACGCTGCCAAGTCCCCATGACGCAGAAGGCTGCCTTGAGCCCAACCCGGAAACCGTCGCGGCAAGCGCTGGGTGATGACGTCACATGGCAACGCTCGGCTTCCTCTCCTTAACGACTAGCCTCCTTTGAGTTTCTTCAACACAGGAATACAACTTGTTGTCGTGATCTCGTCTGTAGCCAGGTACAAACATTTTACAGCGTTTTACCAAATGTTTGGGAAGCATTTTCACGTACCTCCTCTAATTTGGCCCTCACAGAAGTTCTGGAGTAGGTAGGTAGGAGACTTTTACTAGGATCCTCTTTTCATAGGCAAGAAAACTGAGACTTAGAAAGTTCAGAAAACTGACCCAACTGAGAAGTAGGAAATGGTGGAAGTTAAAAATGACTCCAGGCGTTCTCACAGGGCAGAATATAGTCACTTAAACACTACCACTGTTAAGGATTTTATCTTTTTCTTTTTCCCCCTGAGTGATCTACAGTAATAGTCGGCTTTGTGTTGACATTTACTGCTCTGTTGCTGATAATTCTCTGAGAGAGAAGTCAGGGTGCTTTGCTAGGGTCGAAAGAGTTTAATTAAATCAGAAAGCGGGTCTAATGAAGCAAATTTCACTCAAGAAGCAACTTAAGTGAGACAAAGCTTGAGGAAGGAGATGGAATTCATCCAGGTAAAAGGAAGGACATATCCCTACATTCAAAGAAGGTGAAAGTGAAGGAAATCGCTTTAGGAGAGAAAGCTGGAAAGCTGATACAGGAGCCCAGACCCAGCAAAAGAATCATTTAGGGTGTAGAGTGGTTTACCTTCGCATATTCTCCACAATATTTTCTAAGGTTGATTTTCATTTCTTTTATGTGCTTATCTGTAGAGAGTTTCTTGTGTAATCATTCAGTTTATTTTGCTCTAATCGGATCTTTAATTTCCTTAGTTTTAATACAGGCATAACATATCAACCTCAAAGAATTATTGTAAGAATTAAATGAAATATTACCAGCAATATACATTCAATTTAGAAAGCAGTGAAAAGAATTTTCAGTTCCTTGCTTTTTCTCCCCCAATCTCACAACTTTGTCACTGCATTCGGCGTTCTTCTTCTTACATTAGGTTTAACACTATTACTTATTGTTTTATATCACTTTCTTATTTTATTACTTTGTGATGTGTTTTCACAGTTAATTTTATCAATTTTTAAATTTGTATCTGCTCAATTTTTATAAATGATAAGCCAAAAAAATAGGGCTAAGGGGAAATAGCTGTCAGAATAATCCATTTACTAAACAAGAAATATTGAATATCTCTTTCTCTCCAGGTAGCTTTTCGAGTTCTTCCAGAATTCTACCAAGGATTCATTCATTTAACAAATATTTATTGAGCAACTATTATGCACCAAGCACTACCCTAATCTTAGGGTTTTCAGTACTAAACCTGACATAATCTTTCCACTCAATGACTTTACAATCCAGTGCAAGAGACAGAATAAGTTTACAAACAATTACAGTATGGTGTGATAAGTATAGGAGAAAATCACTGAGTGATACAAAAGTAAAAAGGAGGAGCACTGAATTCAATCAGAGAAGGCTTCTGAATAGGGTAGCATCTAAGCTTAATCCTGCATGTGGGTAATGTGCAGGAGTCAGCAGGGAGAATGGCTACAGGGTTGTTGTGCAGAAGTAAGAAATGAAGTGTTAAGAACTGCAAATAATCTGTGTGGCTTGAGGATAGACTGCGAGGTGCAAGACTGAAAGAGATGAGGATAGAGATTGGTAGGGTGATAGCTACCCAGATCATGAAAGGCTTTATACATCATGCAAGGGAATTTGGACTTTATCCTGAGGGAACCATAGAAGGGTTTTAAGAAGGAAAGCAGCATGATCAAATTTGTGTTTTCGAAATACCACTATGATTGACAGGCAGAGAAAGGATAGGAGGGGTCAGATCAGAGGCAGGGAGACAGGAGGTTACTGCAGTAATCCAAAAGAGATGTTGAAAGCTTGACTTAACATCTCTAAATTTCACTTTGCTTATCTATAAAATAGATAATACCTATTTGTAGAGTTGTTATGTGGTTGAATTTAAAATAATGCACATAGAATGCTTATCACATAGTACACATACTCAATAAATATTAGCTGTTGTGTTGCTTATTGGTTTGTACAGAGTTTATAATGTAGGCAACTAGATGAGCAGTACTGACACTCTGAGAGAGAGCATAAGGGGAAGAACAAGTGAGACCAATGTCTGTAGAATGAATGGTTAATTTGATTTATCCTTCAGTAGATTAGGGTATCAAGAGAGTAGTAGAGCTATCCATTGTTTCTTCTCCAACAACCACTGCCACACACACACGCACACACACACACACACACACACACACACACACACGCCCATGGTCCCTTCTCAAGAGTATTCTCCCTTAGTTACTAAGAACTGCTAAGTCATTTGACCCCATCCCCATGGTCACTGATTGGATTAAAGATTAACATACCACCAAAATTGGACCAATCATATTCTTTCCCCAGAGAATTTAAAACATAAGAGATGCTACTCAATCTTAGTTTGCCTTTGAACTGTTAAGGCTAAAGTGACCATTTTCTACTTTGTACACAGAGAAGTAGAAAAAGCCAATGCCAAGAAAGAAAAATAAAGCAGAGCATAAGAGATCATGTGCCCAGAAAAGGAAGGGATAACAGCTGTACTGATTCATAACAGCTTTCCAGTTCCTCCGTCTAGTCCACAGTGAAGTTCAGCTATACTTCCTATCCTTAGGTCCATGAGATATACTTACATCCAACCAACAAATTCTCTTTCTACCTTGGCCTAATTTGGGTGGGTTTCTGTGTACTTGTAACCATAGTGAGATGTATTTTGCAACATTTATAGAGGATTTTCCCCTTATAATGCCTTGTACCTCATATAGCCCTTCCCCATTCGGACATGACAAGCACAGTGGTGACAAACACAATGACAAAAGCCAATAGCTGAGGGTAACAAAGTGGAAGTATGGCAGGAAGATGAATTCCTGGTTATATAGTGAAGCTGCTATGCCAGTCCTGGCCTGTGTCTCCAGACCTCTTGTTGTGTGAGATAATTAATTGTTTAAACCACTGTTGGTTAGGATTTCTTTCATTTGAAGTGAGAATAATCTGTGCCTATTACAGCTCCTAAGAAAGAACCCCATACACTTTTACTGCCTCTCCCCCAAGATTCAGCCCCAGAGAGGAAGGGGAACAAGAAAGCCCCAAATCAGTTTGGGGGATGTAAGAACAACAAAATCAATGCCCCCGTTCCCAGATAGAACTCAGTGTAGTGGCAGGACGACAGAATGAAAATGGTTGAGTGTTGTGTTTAGGCAGACAGCCTGAGGCAGCTTCATAGGGTTTGCCCCCTACAAAGAGCCACAGGACTGGCTGAGAGAAAGCTGATCCTTAAAGAGAGCTTAATGTCAAGAAAATGGTCAAGACTTGGCAACAATCTTCATGGTTAAGTGTGTGGCATCACAATGGATGCTGGTATGGATAGATAACGACCTTGAGGATTAAATTCACATCACCATGTGGACATCTGGACACTACACAGACACAACCCTGGTATCTATGGTGGAATCTGTACTTATCAAGATTAAGTTTCTACCACCCTGAGAGAATTTTACAAATACTGATCAAAACAAAGAGGATTGTTTTGTATGTCTCCTATGTGTAGGGTAATATCTTATACTGTTTTCTAGAAAGGAAGTATTTGTATCTGCTAGATTACCCTCCCTAAAATACATATATATACATATATATATACATATATGTATGTATATATTTATATTCTCAGGTGACCAAGGACTCACTGCAAGTTCAGATACCCACAAATGAGGAGCCTGCCTTATTCCCTGCCCATAAGCCTCAGGACTGCCTCAGTGTTTCATTCCTTTGCTCAACTCACTAAGGAAGAATAAGGTGTTGTGGACAGTTTCCAGTCTCTATTGAATATTCTAAATAAAGCTCGAAAACTAGTGCTAGTTCATTCAGTTTAAGGTGACTGTCCCCAACTGAACCTCTCATCCTGTTCAAAGGGCTCCCTGAAAAGAAAACCCCACCCCATCTATGGACTTGTCTAAATGACAACCCCATTCATTGACCCTACTTTGCCCCATAGTGTGATTTGTTTCCAAATCTCTCTATTCATGACTAAGCATGAAACTGGCTTTATCTACATCTAAAACAAATGTTCACATTAAAATATAGAGTAATTCTGCTTAGGAGAATAGCTTCCCAATGAGCCAATCTCTCTGTAGGAAACCTGGTCTAGAAAGTTTGTGGACTTTCCCATATTGAAGGCTTTGCTGGCCTTTCAGTACCTCAGCTCACATAGAGTAGTCCTGTCAAAGAAGCTCTTTGGGCTTCCCTGGTGGTGCAGTGGTTGAGAGTCCGCCTGCCATTACAGTGGACACGGATTCGTGCTCTGATCCAGGAAGATCCCCCATGCCGCGGAGCCTGTGCATTCGGAGCCTGTGCTCCGCAACGGGAGAGGCCATGAAAGTGAGAGGCCTGCGCACTGGAAAAAAAAAAAAAAAGCTCCTCATTCTTATTTTTTAAAATTACACAAAGCAAATGTATGTACAGAGAGTTCCTATGAAACCTTTTGTAAGCTGAAATGGTGTAAGGCAAAGAAGCAACCATCTTAGGACACATCTTACTAACAGATGCACAAAATAAATCAAGATAAAGCACAGATGTTCACAGACGCAGTTCAAAGCTATGGTAGCTTGATGCTGAGATGCTGAGTGTAGTTCCCAGAGAAGGAGCTTGGGATGCCACTCTCGCTGCTCAGGGAGGCACTGCCTCCATAGCCACTCACTGTAAAATAAACGCTGAATGCTATTTTCGCTTTTCACCTTTTTTCACAAAAGCAAAAACCCTCTTCAGATTTCTTTCATTTAGTGAAAATAGGTACTTATATAGGTCCTTCATAAAACCAAAGTGGCATAAAGTGAACTTTGTAAAAGAGGGGGAGATACCTGTATGTTCTTAGACTGGATGGGCATCTGGGGATACGCCTCCAAATGACTAAAAATCCACCTCTAGAATGAGGCAGGATGGGTTTCTAAATGCCAGTATCCAAAGCAGGATAAATCATGGGTGATTTGACATTTGAATTTCTGATTTATAAGATTGAACTGAATCCTTGGACAAAGGTCAAGGGCTCAGGTTATAACTGAATATAGTCTCTTTTTAATGCTTAAAGCTTCAAAGAAGATCCTATCCTGAAACAGAAGCCACACTATCAGAATTTAGGAAAAGTATTTGTCACCTCAGGCAAATACTTGTTATACCCAGGGCCTTAGTATTCCCAGGCGTTTGCTTTTTTATTTCATTTTCTCCAAGTACCAAACCTATATTTTTTCAGCCATGTCCTTCCTACCCTTCAATTGCATACTAGAGATGAGAAGACATAAGTTTCTACAAGACTTTGCTAAAACATTACTTCATTCTGTACTCAGAAGAGAATTTTCCTGTGCACTTTAAATGAGAACATTCCAAGGACAATGACAAAGCAGAGCCCCATCAAGATACCAAACCTACACTTCAGCTAATGTGAAGTTCTATTTTCCTCAGGAAAAAGGAGATAATGTAGATTTTTGTCTGTTTTAAGCTGTGACCACAACGTGAGAATGTCCTCTATAATCATGTGGCTTACATAATATCTTAGTCTACTTGGCATTGTAGAACCAAATCTTGTCAATTCATTTATTGACCTTTTCTATTTAGGATTTATTAACCATAGATATTATACATGATATGTCATAATAAATTTTTGCAGGCACAAAATTTATTCAATCCTTTTATGTAAGTGAAGAACTGCTACTAAGTCACTCTAATGTCTCAAAATATAGTCTGATTTAGAGCAATAGAGCAGAAATACCGACATTAAGGGTTACAATATCAATGTGCTCTAAGACAGACTGGCAAACTTAAAACTATGAAGTGTATCTTTGTCTTCAGCCTTCCACACAACTCTTAAGCTGTTGGAAATGCTCCAGTTCATACCAACCAACCTTACAGGCAGTATTTGGGTCCATTTTCCATGGCATCTTCTTCTGCACCTTAAAAATAAAAACAAAATAGGATTTTCCTGACCACCCATTCAGGCTAAGGAACTTATTCTCAGTCGTAGAGGCCATCCACTAACTATAACTCAACAATCCAAACACTGAAGTGATAATTACTATTCTCTCCCATCTTCGGCTTTCCAGTCTTTGCTAGTCTTCAAAACAGATAAAAATGTTTTTACACAGAAAATGTTCATTTTGTGCATAATTGTTCTAAATTGTTTAATAGCTGCTGTTTTGACTTGTTAAGAATACAAAGAGCTCTTTTAATTACCTGGTGAAGTTTTGTCAAGTACTCAAAGTCAACAACCTTATTACATTAATGCCACACTGAATCTCTTTTGTGAATTTCTAATCATATCCAAGAATTACTATTTTATTTAACTCGAGCTATTTTTGTGGGGTAACATGCTGGCATGTGCTGTTGAAAATGACATTTTTAATAGATATCATTTATCAATATAACAAAATCAACACCATTTGCTGCTGAAATATACCATTTGCTGCTAAAACATATATATATACATATATATGTATATATATATATGATTGTATTTTCCTCTAACATTTTTCTGAAGTACAACTCTTTAGCACTTTTCCAGGGTCTGATGTAGGCTATCTCATTTCACAGCTGACAGCACTGGAGAAAGAGCAGAATAGTAAAGAAAAAGTAATGTGCTTAGTAGTTTACCTTTATTTGTTTGTGATACTGTATTGCTAACTGGAAAATTCTATTAAGCCATTCCCACCAGTTCCTTCTGGATTATAGAATTAATTGAGTACAATTTCTTAGTGGGCGTCTCTCTTTGTAGCTTATGTCATATGTCAAATTAATCAGTTCTTTTCCAACAGACTCTAAGATAGCCAAAATGATCCTTGTCTCTTGGCATTCACACCCTTGTGTAATCCCCTCCCCTTGAGTGTGAGCAGGACACGTAACTTGTTCTAACCAATAGAACACAACAAAGGTGATAGGATGTCACTTCTGTGATTACATTACATAAGACTGTAACTTCTAGTTTTCTAGGAGACCTCCTGGCTGGCTCTGATGAAGCAAGGTGCCATGTTGTAAACTGCCTATGGAGAAGGCCACGTGGAAAGGAACAGCTGACAGCCAGCAAAGAACTGAGGTTCTCAGGAAAATAGCCTGCAAGGACCTGAATTCTGCCAGCAACCACGTGAGACTGGAAATTGATCCTTACCAGTTGAGCTTTCAAATGAGACTCAAGCCCTGGCTGACCGCTTGATTGCAGCCTTGTGAGAGATCACGAAGCAATGGATTCTGTTACATTCTGACCCACAGAAACTGTGAGATAATAAATGTGTTGTTTTAAGGCACCAAGTTCATGGTAATTGGTTACACAGCCATAGACAACTAATACTACTCAGTAACCCAGACTTCAATAAGAATATAGTCAAGGGGTCTTCCCTGGTAGTCCAGTGGTAAAGAATCGCCTCCCAGTGCAGGGGACGCAGGTTTGATCCCTAGTTGGGGAACTAAGATCCCACATGCCTTGGGGCAGCTAAGCCCACTCGCCACAACTACTGAGCTCACACGCCTCAATGAGAGAGCCCACATGCTGCAAACTACAGAGTCCATGCACTTGGGAGCCCGCACGCCACAACTAGAGAGAGGAAAAACACACATACCACAACTAGAGAGAAGCCCGTGCATCAACGAAAGATCCCGGACACCTCAACAAAGACCCCTCATGCTGCAATTAAAGACCCGACACAGCCAAATAAATAAGCAAAATAAATTTTTTATTTTTTTTTATTTTTTTTGCGGTACGCGGGCCTCTCACCGTTGTGGCCTCTCCCGTTGCGGAGCACAGGCTCCGGACGCACAGGCTCAGCGGCCATGGCTCACGGGCCCAGCCACTCCGCAGCATGTGGGATCCTCCCGGACCGGGGCACGAACCCGTGTCCCCTGCATTGGCAGGCGGACTCTCAACCACTGCGCCACCAGGGAAGCCCAAAATAAATTTTTTTTAAATGCGTAATCCACAAAGAAAAGATTGAAATTTTTTTTTTTTAATAAGAATATAGGGCTTCCCTGGTGGCGCAGTGGTTGGGGGTCCGCCTGCCGATGCAGGGGGACGCGGGTTCGTGCCCCGGTCCGGGAGGATCCCACATGCCGCGGAGCGGCTGGGCCCGTGAGCCATGGCCGCTGAGCCTGCGCGTCCGGAGCCTGTGCTCCGCAGCGGGAGAGGCCCCAACGCAATGTATGATTTCTTATAGGCGATTCTCTTTTTATTTATTTATTTATTTTTTGTCTGCGTTGGGCCTTCGTTGCTGCATGCGGGCTTTCTCTAGTTGCATCGAGGGGGGCCACTCTTCATTGTGGTGCACGGGCTTCTCATTGCAGTGGCTTCTCTTGTTGCAGAGCTCGGGCTTTAGGTGTGCAGGCTTCAGTAGTTGTGGCTTGTGGGCTCTAGAGCGCAGGCTCAGTACTTGTGGCTCAGGGGCTTAGTTGCTCCATGACATGTGGGATCTTCCCAGACCAGGGCTCAAACCCGTGTCCCCTGCATTGGCAGGCAGATTATTAACCACTGCGCCACCAGGGAAGTCCCTCTCTTTTTTTTTTTTAATTGAAATATAATTGACATAAAAGGGCAATTCTTTTTTGCCATATGAAAAAATATGCATAGTTTGTTAAGAAATCAAGTCCTTTGTGTATTTTGAACATTTGTCAAGAGTTAAATGTTATTTGAGCACTGATAGCTTATTAATTTTTAAATATTAATTATCAAACCCCATAAAATAAGATTATAGTATCAGATGCTAGAGAATAGGGACATGGAGGCAGTGAACTGAAGACTCTCTTTACATCACAAACCAAGATCTGTTTTTCTTAGTAACAACTGAACTTACTTCTTTTTGTATGTGTGTGTATTTTTTATTTTTTTAATTAATTTCTATTGGAGTATAGTTCATTTATAATGTGTTAGTGTCTGCTGTTTAGCAAAGTGAATCAGTTATACATATATCCACTCTTTTTCAGATTATTTTCTTATATAGGTCATTACAGAGTGGATACAGATGTGAAGAAAGCAATTTTTTGTATATAATGTATAAATAAAAAGTAACACAAACAATTTTCCAGTGCCACTCTAAATAACAGCTAACTGCATAGTTATAAATCAGCCCAGTTTATGAAAGATGATTCAGTACATATGAAGCATTCAACTAATCATACTGCACACATATATAGTTATCTACACCCCAGGAAAAATATAATACATAGTGCTTATTAGAATCTTTGAAAACAATCCAAGTCAATGCTACAGAGAATTCTACAGTATTTATCTCTAAAAATATCTTCATAGAATCTCCATTAGACCATAATCTGTAAAATTCTTACTACTTACTGAATCTTATATTGAAAGATTCTTATATATAAGAAAGAATCTTATACAGAAAGCATTTTTACACACATTATCCTGCTCAGGTTTCACAACTGCCATGAGGTTGGCAGTGAAGTTATTATTAATCCCATTTCTACATAAGGAAATACGGAGTCAGAGATGTTAGTTTATTTTTTTTTTTAGGGCAAATTGTTGAAAGCAAGATGGAAATACAGGTCTCTCATTACCCTTAAGGAATATTGTTGAAAAAACAATATTCCATTTGGACCAGCTGTCATAGAAGAAGCACCTAGGCAAAATAGCACCACCTCTGCAGGAAAAAACCTAAATTTCTACTCAACTGCTTAATTCAGTAGGCATTTTCCACCTTTAACCTTCTCATATAAATTTAGGCTTCATTAGCTTTAGTTAAAAGTAACTTATTCCAGAAACCCATAAAGATATTTAATGGTCTTCTCTTGAACTGCATTAAAATTACATTTTAATTTATAATGTATTCAAATTTTCATTAAAATAGTGTTTGTATCCCAATTATAATAGTTTATAATCCCCTTCGCCCTTTATAATTCCATCAATCCTTGAAATTATGTCTCAAACCCTACTTCTTCCATAAAGCCTTCTCTAATAATTTCATCAAGCATTAATCTTCACCTTCTTAACAACTGTTAACATTTTATTTAACAGAGCATGAATTTAAGGTGCAATTTGACTTCATTCATTTTATACAGCTAGCCTGTTTCAGGTCTCTCTTGTACAACCTGCTTTCAATTACAGTTCTATATTGCTCTAACACAGCCAGATTTATTTAAAATGAGTCACAGTATTACTTCTATATGCATTTATAGCATTTTATCCAAAATTTGATCCAACTTGGAACATTATTATACATTGCCTTTTACTGTTTTCTAATTGTTTCTTGTCTTACACAGGACTCTATGGTATTTGAGGATCAGAGCTATATCATAATGATAATTTATATCATCTATAAATAGCCCAATGCTAGGCACATTATAGGGGCTCAGGAATTACTCACTGGTTAGCTATTATGACAGCAAAGCATAGTGGAAATATCAGTGGAGTAGAGAGGTTGGAAAGCCTGGAATATTGTCAGAACTCTGCTACTAACTAGCTCAGTGATCTTGAACAAATCATTTAACTATTACTTCGTATACAACATGAAGAGATTAAACTAAATAATCTGTAGGTTTATCTTCCAAGCTCATATTGAATTAAAATAAGAATTGAAAAGAACAAAGTTGTGAAGCTTCACTTTTCCTAAAATAATGTTGAGAAAAACCAAGGCAAAATAGTTTAGAGATGGGGCTTCCCTGGTGGCGCAGTGGTTGAGAGTCCACCTGCCGATGCAGGGGACACGGGTTCGTGCCCCAGTCTGGGAAGATCCCACATGCCGTGGAGCCTGTGCATCCGGAGCCTGTGCTCCTCAACGGGAGAGGCCACAACAGTGAGAGGCTCCCCCAACACAAAAAAAAAAAAAAAAAAAAAAAAAAAAAATAGTTTAGAGATGCTACAGAAAAGAAAAAAATCACACAGTTTTATTGCCTTCCTTAAATAGGACATAAGTCACAGACTAATACATGGATTTTTCACATTTAGCATCATTAGTTGACCTTGGAAATGGTTTCTGTTCTGTCTTTTGGAATCTAGATTCTTGACTTTTCATGGTCCATAGAGTCTGCAACTCTATCCCCAGGTACTGCCTAGGAAATTATTGTTCAAAGTCCCTCTGAATAAACAATACAAAATGGAAGAAACAAAGACTATTATAGGATCTCTTCTGGCCTGGATCATAGAAGACCCTGTTTTCCTTCTTGACAAAGTATTAAAATACATCAACCTACAGAGACATCCATTCCTAAAAATCTCAGATTAAAAATATCAAACATTTCTTTCATCATATCTAAGATCTATAGATTTAACAAAAATCCCAGTCATAATCCCAACAATTACCAAGCTGACTCTAAAATTTATATGGAAATTCAAAGGACCTAAAATATTCAAAACAATCTTGAAAAAGAACAAAATTGAAGGACGTCTGACTTTAACACTTAAAACTATAGTAATCGAAACAGTGTAGTAAGGGTGTGACGCTCAGTAAATAAATCAGTGAAAGAGGGAACAGAAATAGATCCACACTTATAGTTTTCTGTTTTTCAGAAAGGTGCCAAAGCATCCAATCAGGAAAGTCTTTTTAACAATGGTACTCAAATAACCCTGACTCCCACCAAACACCATCAAGGGGGATCATAAACCCAAACATAAAAATCGTTTCTTAGGAATAGTCAAAAGTTTCTTATGGGTCATAGAACACAATAACCATTAAAGAAAAAATTGAAAAATTAAGCTTGATCAAAATTTAAAACTTCTTCTCATCAAAAGATACCATTAAGAAAATGAATAGGGACTTGCCTGGTGGTGCAGTGGTTAAGAATCCGCCTGCCAACACAGGGGACACGGGTTCGAGCCCTGGTCCAGGAAGATCCCACATGCCGCAGAGCAACTAAGCCCGTGCACCACAACTACTGAGCCTGCGCTCTGGAGCCCACGAGCCACAACTACTGAGCCCACGCGCCTAGAGCCCGTGCTCTGCAGCAGGAGAAGCCACCGTGGTGAGAGGCCCGCACACCACAACGAAGAGTGGCCCCCGCTCGCCACAACTAGAGAAAGCCTGCGTGCAGCAACAGAGACCCAACGCAGACCAAAAAAAAAAAAAAAAGAAAGAAAATGAATAGGCAAGCCACAGATTGGGAGAAGATAATCACAAAGCATGTATCTGATAAGGACTAGTTTTTAGAACAGCACTGTCCAATATGCTAGCCATTAGCCAATGTAGCTATTTCAATCTAAACTAATTAAAATTAAATACAATTAAAAATACACTTCCTCAGGCTTCCATGGTGGCGCAGTGGTTAAGAGTCCGCCTGCCGATGCAGGGGACACGGGTTCCTGCTCCGGTCCAGGAGGATCCCACATGCCGCAGAGCGGCTGGGCCCGTGAGCCATGGCTGCTGGGCCTGCGCCTCCGGAGCCTGTGCTCCGCAACGGGAGAGGCCACAACAGTGAGAGGCCCGCATACTGCAAAAAAGAAAAAAAAAAAAAATACACTTCCTCATTTGCAGTAGCCACATTTCACAATAAATATATTGGACTATACAGAAAATTCTATGCGACAGAACTGATCTATAATGTAAAAAAAAAAAAAAAAAAAAACCCACGATTCACAATAAAAAGACAACTCAACTGAAAAATAGATAAAATGTTTGAAAATATGTTTCATAAAAGTGAAGATAGGGACTTCCCTGGTGGCGCAGTGGTTAAGAATCCGCCTACCAACGCAGGGGACACAGGTTCGATTCCTGCTCCAGGAACATCCCACATGCCACGGAGCAACTAAGCCCGTATGCCACAACTACTGAAGCTTGCGTGCCTAGAGCCTATGCTCCGCGACAAGAGAAGCCACCACAATGAGAAGCCCATGCACTGCAACGAAGAGTAGCCCCTGCTTGCTGCAACTAGAGAAAGCCCGTGCGCAGCAGCAAAGACCCAACACAACCAAAAAATAAAAAAAATTTTAAATTAAAAAAAAATGTGAAGATACATTAAAAGCCAGTAAGTACATGAAAAAAGTACTCAACATTATTAGTCAACAGGGAAATTCAAATTAAAATTACAATGGTATATCAGTTACAACACACCACTAGAATGGTTAAAATTTAAAGGAATGACAAAACCAAATATTGACAAGGTTGTGGGGTAACTGAAACTTTCTTATGTTATTGATGGGAATTTAAAATGGCATAACCGGGGCTTCCCTGGTGGCGCAGTGGTTGGGAGTCCGCCTGCCGATGCAGGGGACATGGGTTCGAGCCCTGGTCTGGGAGGATCCCGCATGCCGCGGAGCAGCTAGGCCCGTGAGCCACAACTACTGAGCCTGCGCGTCTGGAGCCTGTGCTCCGCAACGGGAGAGGCCGCGATAGTGAGAGGCCCGCGCACCGCGATGAAGAGTGGCCCCCACTTGCCACAACTAGAGAAAGCCCTCGCACAGAAACGAAGACCCAACACAGCACAAATAAATAAATAAAGATAAAATTAAAAAAAAAATTAAAAATCTTTGCTAATCTAATGGCAAAAATAATGTTTCATTGGAAAAAAAAAAAAAAAAACATCCCAGGTGATTCTAATGCATGGCCAAGTTTAAAAAAAAAAAAAAAAAAATGGCATAACCACTTTGGAAAATAGTCTGGCATTAGAAGACCTAAATATATAACTATCCTATGACCCAGCAGTTCCACTCCTAGGCATAAAATGAAAACATATTTCCCTCAAAGACTTGAATGCAAGTGTTCATAACAGCTTTATTCATAATAGCTCCAAATTGAAAATAGCCCAGATGTACATGAATAGAAGAATGGATTTTTAAATTGTATATTTATAAATAACAAGCAATGAAAAGGGACATGAAACAACATAAATAAATCTAAAAAACATTATGCTAATGAAAGAAATCTTACACATGAGAGCACATACTGTATGAATCCATTTATATCAAATTCTAGAACAGGCAAAAATAATCCATGGTGGAGAAGAAATTAGAACAGTGATTTCAGAGGAGGTGAGGGCAGAGATTACTTGGAAAGGGGCATGAGGGAAATTTTCTGGAGGGATGGTAATGTCCCATATGTCATAGTGGTTTGGACTACCCATACCTATGTGTAAAAGTCAGTGAATATACACTTAAGATTTGCACATTTCATTACATGTAAATTTCACATTTTAAAAACTGTACTGAACTCTAGTTATTGGTACACATACTGAATGAAGTATTTAGGGAGAAGAATACTGTTACCTGCAATTAACTTTAAAATGCATCAGAAAAATTGGATGGGCTAATAGATGGATAGACAGGTGAACAGATGGCTATGTGACAGAACAAGTAGAGTAAAAAGTTAATAGTAAACCTAGGTGGTATGATAGGTTTCACTGTAAAATTATTTCACTCTAAAATTCTTTCAACTTTGCTATATGTTTGAATTTTTTATAATAAAATGTTGGTGAGAAAAAAAAGCTACCCCAGGCCTTCCAAAGGCAGAATTCCAGTGTTAAATCTCCAAAATAAAAATTAAGACAAAAATATAATGTCAAAATCATATTTTCTCTTGCTCTTTTCCACAGCTTCATCTTGCAGGTCCCTGAGCTGCACTTCTCTATCTCATATGAGATAATTCCATCCCTTCAAGGATTCTGAGTGTTATCAAAAAAGAAACACTCAGGATCTTTGCAACTGCAATTTTTACTTAAAGCTCTGTTTTTATCTTCTGTGCTTTTATCTTCTGTGCAGGTTCTGATTTAGAGTTTCTAGATTTTGGTAATCCCACCCAACTCAAAATGGGGGGACTTCCCTGGCGGTCCAGTGGTTAAGACTCCATGCTTCCATTTCAGGGGACAGGGTTTCCATCCCTGGTCAGGGAACTAAGACCCCACAGTGCGGCCAAAAAAAAAAAAAAATCAAATCAAAATGGGGATGAGCACTGACTAGAAATATTATTTCCAAAAATAAAGTAGAAACAAGGAGTCAGGAATAAAAGAAAATGATTTAAAAAGAATGTAAATAATGCTATTCTCCAGTAAAAGAGCACAGTATAAAAAAGGTGGAGGGAGAGAAAATTTACAGTAATGAAACCTGACAAACACTACCTCAGCCAGGTGATCAAGTCAACATCAACAGAGAAATGTCATGTTGATCATATGTACCTGTTATATAATAAAGAACTTGACGGCCCTTTATCCCTCGTTCCTGGGAAGGAGACTCTAAATCCTTGGAATTTCCCATGTGATAGGGGTATCTTTGTTATTCATGAGTCCCTTGGACCATATCTGAGTTTATGCTAATAACTTAGGATGGAAGCTGGTCAGGCCAGAGAGACCAACTATGTGATTAGATGGTTGGGGCTTTGAGCCAGGTGATATCAGCCCAGCCTGACCCCATCCATGGAAGGGAGGTATACTGGAGACTGAGTTCAATCACATGGTCAATGATTCAGTCACTCATGCCTGTGTAATGAAATATCAATATAAATGCAGGACACCAAAGCTTAGAAGAGCTTCCTGGTTGGTGAGCACATGGATGTGCCAGGTGGGTGATGCACCCTGATTCCATGGGGAGACAGCATGGAAACTCTGTGTTGGAGATCCTCCCAAACTGCTCCCTATGTGTCTCTTCACTTGGCTGGTCCTGATTTGTATCCTTTATAATAAAACTGTAATCATAAACATACCTCTTTCCTGAGTTATGTGAGTTGTTTCAGTGAATTAGCAAAACTGCTAATTCAGGGGTTTGTGGGAACCCCTGAATTGGTAGCCGTTTGATCAGAAGTGCAGGTGGGCAGGGAAACCCCAAACTGGCATCTGAAGCATGGACAGTCTTGTTGACTGTGCCCTTAATCTGGAGTCTGTGCTAAATCCAGGTGGTTGGCATCAGAATTATGTTGCAATATTGCAGTACCCTTGATATGATGTGATGAAAATGGCATTGTATCTCTGTGGTCTTCCTCCCCGAAACCCACAACCCCAGTCTGATCATGAGCAAAACAGAGAAATCCCAGTTGAGGGACATTCTATAAAATACCTAATCAGCACTCCTCAAAATTGTCAAGGTCATCAAAAGCAAGGAAAGTATGAGAAACTGTCACAGCCAAGAGGACCCTAAGGAGACATGATGATTAAATTTTATGTAGTAGCCTAGATAGGATCCTGGAACAGAAAAAGGACAGTAGGTAAAAAACTTAAGAGACCTGAATAAAGTATGGACGTTAATTAATAATGATGTATCAATATTCGTTCATTAATTGTGACCAGTGTAACACATTAAGGTAAGATATTTATAATAAGGAAAATTGAATGTGGGGTATGTGAAAACATTCTGTACAATCTTCACAACTTTCTGTAAACCTAAAATTATTCTAAAATAAAAATTTTATTTAAAAAAAGCATGTAGAGGAAAAATCAAAATGGATATCTAAGGGCCTAGAACACAATACTACAGTAAATAAATCAGTGGTTAGTGATAAGTTGCTGTTAACTGACAGAGTTTAGTTGCTACTACAAGCATCCAGGGATCTTAAGTCAATTCAACAATTTTTAAATGCAGTACTTATTGAGCTATCTTTCCAGTTAAGCATACGTAGCTGAACACATTTATTTGCTCTCACTAATGGTAAAAGGAAATATAAAATTTATAAACCCACAAAAACAAAGAAAATGGGAGAGAAGATAATAACCAACAAGTGAGGTCAAAGTCTTAGAAGACAGAAAGCAGATGGAACAGAAGCAATGGACCCAGGAGGGCAGAGGCACTGCTGTTAGGTGCCTGCAGAGAAGCTTATTGTACTGGCAGAGCCAAAGAGAGCTTAAGACTTTGTGGCATCAGTTACCATGGAAAGCAAGAGTTAGGTATGAAACTGAAAATATAGGAATTTGTTGCAAGTCTGCACAACAAGCTGAAGATCCCTAGGTTTACTCGCTTAGGCCATCACTCTTTATCCTCCACCACCCCCTTGCAGAGTACCAGAACTATTTTGTCAGAAGAAAATCAACAATAGACTCCAGAGTCAGAAAGACCAGACACAGTGAAGGGTGATGGACTGGGGCTGGAAACAGCAGCAATGCTCCAGAGTTAATTTGTACAAGAGTTAATTTGTACTAGCTCATAGGAACTGCTATATTTTCAGGAGTTTTGTAATCCAGTTGTTAAACACAGCCATTAAAAAAAATTAAATTATATAAGCTTACAACCAAATAAATTGTATCAAAAACAGACATAATATATACTCAAAGGCTCTAACTTCCTGATTATTTTTCCTACATTTTACTATTTATACTCTTGAGATTATTTATATTTATTGTAACTGCATGACAGAAATACTATATAATGATGAACTACTGTGCATGTCTTCCCAACTCTGCATTCAGTGACATCATGTTAATAGCCTGAAATTGGACATGGTAGGAATATTTATACCACAGATGTTGGGTTGTTACAAATCAGGGCTTTTTCTTCTTTCAGAGAGCTAGTTGCTATTATTTGCCAGCACATCAGTGAGAAGGATTAAGCAAAAGTCTAACTGTGGGACCCATAATCACTTTTACCATCACTATCCCTGCTTCTAGAATGCTTGCAGGTATCCATATACCTCTTTGAGGATTATTTTTTGGAGAATTGAAATCCTAAAAGAAAATATCTACAGATGCTGCTCTTTTGGAGTTAAAAAAAAAAAAAAAAAAAAGCTTACTTGCTACCTAACCACCCTACAAAGTAGTCCACTCACATACATAAAGCTTCCAATCAGGACCTTTGGCAAAAATAAAAAGGGACCTTTTTGCAAAAATAAAAAGACAACTTTATATCACCTGACAATTGAAGAAAGCCTCCAACCTTAAAAAAAAAAAAAAAAGAAACAGAAAAGAGTAACTCAGAAGAAATAGAGACAATGCAGGTAGCAGAAGAAAACTTTTCAAAACAATAATTAACAGTCTCAGATTTAAAATAGAATGTTACATCCATGAAAACAAGATGTATTTCTTAAGAACTATCAAAGAAGAGATCTCGGAAATTAGAAATTGGAGAGCCAAAATAAACAATTCAGTAGAATGGTTGAAAGCTAAAACTGAGGAAATTTCCCAGAATATTAGAACAGTGAGAAAAGGATGGGGGGGGGGAGGGAGAAAGAGGCAAGAAAATTAATCTAAAAGCCCCAACTAATAGGAGTTCCAAAAGTGGAATAGAGAAAATTAAGGGGAAAATATTATCAACAAACTATGCTTCAGTTAGAAGTCATTTGGTTGCAATTGACAAAATAGCCAAGCAAAACAGCAAAAATAATATAAGTGTTTAATTATCACATATAACATGAGGTCCAGAGGTAGGCTGTTCCACGTTTGGGGTTTTGACTCAATCAACTCTGCCGTATCTCAGTATTTTGGCATTTTGTCCTTAAGTTTGTCTCCTCTACATAGCAAGATGGCTATCACAATTTTAAAGGGACAACATGCCTTTTCACAAGTACATCCAAAGCAGGGAAAAAGAGACAACACAATGAACTCTTTCCATGCATCTGACTCATATCAGAAAATAAAACCATCTCCTGAAAATCTCCTTCTCCCAGCAGACTACTTTTATCTCGCTAACCAGAAAAGCATTACATGGCCACCATTAGTTACAAAGTTAAACTGGAAAAACAAGTATCTGGCAAATGGAATGGGATTACCATGGCTAGCTTTAACATTCATTATGTATTTGTGCTCTGGGACTGGGCACATTGCTGTCTGGATAAAATCAGAATTCTGTTAGCAAGGAATATCAGGAGAATGTCTGTTGACCAGGCAACTAAGAGTGTCTTCTATTATAATGCAAGGAAAATGTCAAGAACTGAAGGATACAGATTTCCAGACTGAAAGGATATATCAAAGGCCAACCACAGTGAAAACATCAAAAGGCCAATACAAAGACATATCTTCTAAACACTTCTGTTTTTTTTTTTTTTTTTTTGCG
>NW_006777677.1:206771-221727 GCF_000442215.2 Lipotes vexillifer
TCACTGTTGTGGCCTCTCCCGTTGTGGAGCACAGGCTCCGGACGCGCAGGCTCAGCGGCCATGGATCACGGGCCCAGCCGCTCCGCGGCATGTGGGATCTTCCCGGGTCGGGGCACGAACCCGTGTCCCCTACATCGGCAGGCGGACTTTCAACCACTACGCCACCAGGGAAGCCCTTCTAAACACTTATTAAAGGTACATTCAGAAGTTAGGAAATTAGAAGGACACTACACTTCTCAACAGAAACTAAAGAAATTAGAAGAAAATAAAGCAATTCAAAATTCTGAGATAAAAGCCATTTTCAAGCTAGTATTCTGTACCAAACTAAATTATCAAAGACTCTTTTTAGATATTCAAGGCTTCAAGAAGTTCACTTCCCATGTATCATTTCTTAGGACACTACTAGAGTATGTGCGTCAGCAAAACAAAGAAGTAAACCAAGAAAGTAATAGGATTCTAGAGGTATTGATAGCCAGCCTAGACAATTCCTAAACATGATTAAACAGAAAGAGGGTAGGGCCCAAGAAGGAGGTTTCCAGGAAGAAATAGAATTTATAGAGTGCCTAATGTGTTCAACCATCTTCCTAGAAAGAATTAGCAAAAATTTTTTAAAAACCTAAGAAATAAAAAAATGAAATATTAACCAATTTGTGGAAAAATAAAAGACTGTGCCAGAAAGAAAATATACTTAGGAAACACTATGGTATTTGTAATATATTATTTTAAACAAATTGAATTAACCAAAAATTTTAATATAACTAAATTGGGAGGATAGAAGGAGAGTATAGCTGTCAGTCAGATCCCAACAGGAAGTAGATGGGTACCCTCAAATTAGGATAAACCAAAAAAGTGTGTTTACAAAGGGATTATTTACAAAGATTGGGCAGTATGTAAGAGAATCACAGTATTGGACCCCCTAGGCCCAAAGGAGGAAGGAAGGGAGCAGTGGCCAAAACCCAAAAGAAGAAAGCTGTAAGGCCCCTTTGTATGAAACAATGACCTTTGTCACTGGGAGGCAGTTAGGGTAAAGTTAGGGTTAGCCTCTCTCACTTCTCTTCCTCAGACTTCCGATCTGCTCCCCACTGACCAAACCCAACAAGAAGCCAGACAGTATGGGAGACACAGATGTGATCCATACAGGTGAGATTCTTGGGACAGAGAGTGGGTGGATGGTGGAACTGGAGGGACAAACAGGAGACATCTGGCACAGAGGTGAAATGTGATTATGTGAAAGAGCTAAATCCTCATCTACCATAATAAGTCAGTTTTCAAAACTGATGAATCAAAAGATTGTAGTATATGGATATTATTTGTCTGCACAAAAGCAAATACCACAAGAAATACTTGGTAATGAACATTCCTGAAGAAGGTACTATATGGAGAAAGGTACAGAAGTAGGAAAGTTCAAGGAGTAGTCAAAGAACAAGTGGCCCAGTGTGTTTATACCATAAGGAATCTGTAAAGGAAAAGTGGGAGATAAACTGAAGTGAGAGGTGGGGGTCATATCACAGCACTTCCAAATGCCAGACTGAGTATTCTGTATTTAAACAGTATTGAGCCTTAAGTAAGGGAGTGACATAGTGAGAGCTGAGCTCCAAGTAAGATTGATCTGGCAGTGATAGGTAGGATTAATTAAAGTAACAAAAACCTGGAGAACATGATACTTAGTAGCTTCTATTTCATAGTCCCAGTTAGAGTTTTCAAGTACCTAATCTATAACAGTGGTAATGAGAATAGAAATGATGACATTACCCTAAAAGATATTTGGAAACAACACTGTAAGCAATTGTTTATTAAAGTGGGTATAGGAAGAGAATAGGGAAGAGTTAAAAACGAGCTACAAGGATTTGGGCCTGGATAAACAGGAAAATCAGAGTGCTATGCAAACCAGTGATGGCGTTAGTCCAGGACAGGAGAAAGTCTGGGTAAATATTGATTTAACAAATATCCATTGAATACCCACCACACACCAAGCACTATTGTAGGCAATGGGGAAACAGCAGTGAGCAAAATTTACAGAAGTTCTTACCCTCATGGAGCTTACATTCTGGTAGAGGAAGACAGACAGTGGATAAAACAAGTAAGCGCTATGGAGGCTAGAGGTCCTAGGAAGAAATCCAAAGCAGAAATGTGGAACTGGGAGTTTGAGATGATTAATTTGCATTTAGTGATGAGTTTGAGATGGACCTAGGATATCCAGATGGAGATGCCCAGATAACTAAAACTCAAGAGAAGTTAGAGCTAGAGAAGTGAAATAGAGATTTTGGAGTTAGAAACGGGAGAGCCAGAACATGATCTAAGGGGTCAGCTTACTGTTCACAGGGTAATATCTTTTTGATTTAGCTACTGCATTCCCTAGTGTGAGCTCAAGTTTTGCAGATCGAAAGAAATTCTATTTTGTCAGTGTCTCCAAAGCTGACTGGGTTTGGGACAACTAACGCATGCTAAAAAACAGACTGATGTAAGGTCAGAATTCTAATTTTAAAATGACAAACCACTTTCAGCTCAACCGTAGGGCTCAGTTTATTTAGAAAAGTGTACGTAGGTAGCTAGAATATCTGACTCCTTTTGCTCATCACAGAATCAGAGCTAGGAGAATTAGCTGAACAATGTCAAAACTGTGATAGCCTCATGCACTCCTTAACCCCATAGAGGGACATCTGAACGGAACAGTAATTCTTCTGCCTGATGATCTGTCCACCATCTTCTCAGACAGAAGTAGAAACATGATGTCAATCTTCTCCCCTTTGACTCTCTTCCTTCTAGGCACCTTACGGACTCTTCCCTGCATTCCTTTTTACTTAGAATAATACATAGTTCTTTTGGAACTAGGAAACACTTAGATACAATTGTTATGATTTATGGAATCTTGAAGTTTGACAAGAATTAGAATGGCAATAGCTTCATCTCTAAAGTATTTAGAACCATCCAGGAACTTTTCCAGGGCTCACGGGTGGAAGCTATATGTCATAATATCCTGAGAGGACTCAAGAAAACACTTAGGAAAAACATCTTAACCTACAATCATGTTCTTCCCACCCCCTTCTACTCATTTTGGCACGTGACTTATGTCTTATGACTTATGATGTGAGAGGCTGAACTGAGAAGTGAATGAAAATGTGTTGATGTTTAAGATGTGTTACTCTA
The DNA here is from genome assembly GCF_000442215.2 of Lipotes vexillifer. Lineage (NCBI taxonomy): Eukaryota > Metazoa > Chordata > Mammalia > Artiodactyla > Lipotidae > Lipotes > Lipotes vexillifer. The sequence goes on from NW_006777677.1 coordinate 209,919, forward strand.
TTTATTTTTTAGCACCTACTATGTGCCAGGCACTTTGCTAAATGCTAAGGATATAATAGTACCTCATGGGGTTTGCAGTTTATTGAGGCAGGAAATACAAACCTTTGTCAAAGTTAATTCCTGTGAATCTGTCTTAGATGTCACACCACACCCCTGGCCCCCACAATGTCAGGACTCATCATGAAAACAATGAAGTTTTCTAAGATTCTACAAGCCAGATCTATCTCTACTGTTACCTCAACAAGGCCATGGGTATTGAGGGGGAATGGGTGCCCCGGTCATAATAACAGCTACTGACAACAAAGAGTATATGCAGAAAAGAACAGGTGGAATCATGAGCATGTATAGGCAAGAAAAGAGAGCCAAAAACAGAACCATGAAAAATGGTTCTAGGAGACGAACAAGAAGAAATGAAGCCAGCAAAGGAAATAGGAAGTTTGAAGAGAAATAGGAAAAGCAGATGACACTATGCAACAGAAAGCAAGGAAGAAGGGAGGAATGAGCATTGGATTCAGAGACAAAGAAGTCACTGGTCATCTTTAAGAGGGTAATTTCAATGAGATGCTGGGGTTTGAAGCCAGAAAAGAAGATGATAATGAGTGTGTATGTGGTGGAGAAGTAGCAACAACACGTGTCTCCTAGAACAGCAAGAAACTAGCCCTTCTCCGTCTCTCCTCAAATAACCTGAGCTAAGGAGGGGAAAAGGCCCTCCTCATCCAGGAGGGCCATCTCTTCCATATTATAGAGTGACCAGCTCTTCCAGTGTGCTCAGATTCTCCCAGGTTTAGCACCAAAAGTCCCACATGTGGGGCCAGTCCTAGGTAAACTGGTACTGTTGGCACCTGATATTCATATGGGTATGACACTTTATTTTGGTGAAGTTTTAGATACCTGCTGGTAATCATCGTTTTAAACAATTTTATTGCAGTATAATTTACATACCATAAAATTCACCAGTTTTGGTGATCATTTAAAGCAAGGCTAAACCCAGGCTGTACATTAAAATCACTGGGGAGCTTTTAATGAATACTAGTGACAAACCCCTCACTCCCAGGGATGCCCAGGTGTTGTTACTTTTTGAAAGCAAACCCAGTTAGGGTCTTCCCTGGTGGCGCAGTGGTTAAGAATCCGCCTGGCAATGCAGGGGACACGGGTTCAAGCCCTGGTCCAGGAAGATCTCACATGCCATGGAGCAACTAAGCCCATGCACCACAATTACTGAGCCTATGCTCTAGAGCCCGCGAGCCACAACTACTGAGCCCGCATGACACAACTACTGAAACCTGCACACCTAGAGCCTGTGCTCCACAATAAGAGAAGCCACAGCAATGAGAAGCCCGTGCACCACAACTAAGAGTAGCCCCTGCTCACTGCAACTAGAGAAAGCCCATGAGCAGCAACGAAGACCCAATGCAGCCAAAAACAAATAAAATAAAGTAAAATAAAATAAAATAAAAGCAAACCCAGTTAATTCTAATGTGCATCCAAGATAAAGAACAACACACAATATCAATGCTCTTCTAACTTTTCAAGAAGGAGAAATGAAGTAAGCACTCAAATGGATATGATAATGTAGGCTTCTTAAATTGAGTAAATATTTGAAAAGAGTGGGAAAAAAAGAGTATTTCAAGTATTTTTTATTTTGAATTCTAGTGCCAAATTCTAGAACTTAGATGAATTTTTCCTTTCATTAAAATGCAGTATAGTAATTATCTTGCTAGGAAAATTATAATGTATGTCCACATTTTGCATGAAATACTGCTTCTGATTACACAACAGTCCTACAAATAAGAAAGTATAATTTTTAATTTCATACAGATGAATACATGTTTCCTTTGAATGTGAAAAAGGGAATGTTTCAAAATTCAAATCTTCAGTCAGCATTCCAACAGCTTTTACACGCTAAAACGTCATTGATTTCTGTGTAAAAGGGGATTGTCTTTTCTATAACAGTATTATTCTCTGACTCCAAATCAATTAAAGATACGCTGCTATATCCACAAGAGACTCCCTAACAAGTCAATGCTAATTCCTAAAAATGTTCCAGCTTTTTAAAATTTTATTCACTAAGACACTGGACTGATTCATACTGAACAGGACTGGCATACAAAAATAGTACATTACTTGAAATTATTTATTGTATATGCTCATTACTAGCTATGAGTGAAAAAGATCCTATATAAAAGCTACTTTTTGATTAATAATAATACAGTGATTATGAGTCAGTTCACAATTTCAGTGAGCAAGAAATATAACTTTATTTTCCTACAATTACTTTCTATCTCAAACCCTAATTCTGCCTGTATGGAGCATGGCATAGGCTCTATTCTTGCCTGTCTCAAATAGTCATGGTGGGGGCTTCCCTGGTGCCGCAGTGGTTGAGAGTCCGCCTGCTGATGCAGGGAACATGGGTTCGTGCCCCGGTCCGGGAAGATCCCACATGCCGTGGAGCGGCTAGGCCCGCGAGCCACGGCCGCTGAGCCTGCGCGTCCGGAGCCTGTGCTCCGCAACGGGAGAGGCCACAACAGTGAGAGGCCCGCGTGCCAGAAAAAAAAAAAAAAAAAGTCATGGGGCATACCCTCTCCTTGGGGCTTTGTCCAAAAGGCAAGGCCCAAGACCTTCAATGTGAGACCCACCAACATCTATTTTTCCATTTCTTCCTTTCTGTCGCTAGTCTTCCACTCTTCCAAGGCACCCTGATGAAGGGCATCTATGAAAAACCCAGAGCTAACATCTTACTTAATAGTGAAAGACAGAACGCTTTTTCCCTAAGACCAAGAGAAAGACAAAGATGTCCCCTCCCACCAGTTCTACTCAACATTGTCCTGGAGGTTCTAGCCAGGGCAAGTAGCCAAGTAAATGAAAAATCATCCAGATTGGAAAGTAAAAAGCAAAACTATCTCTATTTGCAGATGATATGATCTCATACATAGGAAATCCTAATGAATCTACTAAGAACTGCTAGAGCTGATAAAACAATTCATAAGATTGCAGGATACAAAAATCAGTTGTATTCCTCCACACTAGCAATAAACAACCCCAAAATGATAACCATCAGACAAATGCAAATCAAAACCACAATGTGATATCACCTCACACCTGTCAGAATGGTTATCATCAAAAAGACCACAAATATTCAATAATAAAAGTTGGCAAAGATGTGGAGAAAAGGGAACCCTTGTAGACTGCTGGTGGGAATGTAAATTGGTGCAGCCACTATGGAAAACAGTATGGCAGTTCCTCAAAAAACTAAAAATAGAACTACCATATTACCCAGCAATTCCATTCCTGGGTATACATCTGAAGAAAACAAAAGCACTAATTCAAAAAGATACATACACCCCGATGTTCATAGCAGCATTATTTACAATAGGTAAGATAAAGAAGATGTGGTACACACACACACACACACACACACACACACACACACACATATATATATACATACATGAATTACTACTCAGCCAAAAAAATGAATGAAATTTTGAATAAACTCATAGATATGGAAAGTAAATTTGTGGTTGCCTAAGTTTGGGGGGTTTGGATAGAAGTTGGGAATGACTGCTAATGGTTATGAGGTTTCTTTTGGGGTAATGAAAATGTTCTAAAATTGATTGTGGTGATGGACGCATTACCCTGTGAATATACTAAAAACCATTGAATTCTATAGTTTAAATTGGTAAACTGTACAGTATGTGAATTATGTCTCAATAAAGCTATTTAAAAAGTAAGCGGTTGATTGAGGATATTTCTGGAAATAAGAATAAAAAGTGATAGATTTAAAGTAAGCAACACTATATATATTTCTTACCTCTAAAATTTTTCAGTATATTTGAATACACTGGACAAAAGTCTAAAACTCTAGACTGTAATCACCAGATAACAACAAACTTCACAGGAGACAAAAAAGAAGTCATTTCACACCTATGCTTAAGATTCTGCCATAGATTGAATCTCATTGATTCTAAGGAGAAAATGTGTCTGCATTTTGATAGCTAGCTTGTAAGATGGTTGCCACAATTCCAAACCTTCCAACCCGACATGGCAATGTGCAGCAGAAAAAGAGGGTGCTTCATCCTATGTGCCTCTTTTTAAGAATAAGGAAACCTTTCCCAGGTTGCAGATTTCCCCTCATTCCTCATTGGTCAGAATTATGTCTCATGCTCCTTCCTAAATCAGACTTTGTGTGGGTGTGGGAGGGGATTATTATAATTGACTCAGACCAGTCAGGATTTACCTGTGTCAAAAGGATGAGGAGTAGATACCAAAACAAAATCAGGACTCTGCTGGCAAGGATGAAGGGGGAAGGGATGTTGGGTGGGCACCAGTAGACCCTCCTATACACCAAAGACAAAAGAGAAACATGAAATAAAAACCTCATTGCACCTTCTTCAGCTCAGAACAAGGTATGTGTCCTTCATTCTGTGCCAAGTCAAAATAAAGCAAGAATTTTATGGCCTCCTGGAGCTATTGGATTTCTCCAGGGATTTTTTTCCCCCTCAAAAAGCAACCTTTACTTACTGGAAAAGGAGTTCCATGGCACACATTTTAGGAAGTCATCAGAAACTTATTTCCAAGTCTTTGCTAGCACATTATTAGCAAAGGCACTGTTCCCTACCAGTGGTCCTTCACCACACAATTTTGGATGAATGCATAATTATAGAACACTATCAGTTTCTTACTACTTGGGATTGCTGTCATTCAGTTACTTAACAAATGTTTATTAAGCACAGCTAACCCGGTGCCATACTAATGATGATTAACATCTACTGAATGCCTACTACATGCCAGGTACTGTAGCTATTACTACAGTTTTTATTCCACAGATGAGTGAGTTGTCAAATGGTTAAGTATCTTGCCAGAGAATACAAAAATAATTAAGGCATGAATCACTATTTTACAGACAACAAAGGAAACTGAGACTTACAACAAGCCATTTGCCTGAGGATAAGTAACATAGGAGAGGCGCTGGCAGAATCAGGACTCGAACCAGGAGAGTCTAATTGCAAAGCTGGTGGTAATAAACTGCTGCACTGTATATTCATGGAGGATATTTTGTCTTAAAAGATGTAAATAGGGTTTCCGTGGTGGCGCAGTGGTTGAGAGTCTGCCTGCCGATGCAGGGGACATGGGTTCGTGCCCCGGTCCGGGAGGATCCCACATGCCGCGGAGCGGCTGGGCCCGTGAGCCATGGCCGCTGAGCCTGTGTGTCCGGAGCCTATGCTCTGCAACGGGAGAGGCCACAACAGTGAGAGGCCCAAGTACCGCAAAAAAAAAAAAGTCTGAATTCTAATAAATGATCATTTTATTTTTGATGAGTAAGAAATAAATAAAATCCAGACACAAAAAGAATAAATAAGTAAGCTTTTCATTTATAAATATGTATAAATCTGAAAATGCTTAGTAAACATCTATGCACAATACTTAAAGATAAATCTGAAAGCTGAATACAAAGACTGACTCCTAATATAAAAACAAACTAATTAAAGCCAAGGATTTAGATTTGAAACAACTCCTGTTGTTGAATCTCAATATCTATCTCAGATATAAGTAGAAAACTTTCACAGCATTAATTCCTTCTTAATTCTCTATACAAAAGATTATTCTTATTATCCAATATATATTATCTCTCTATAAATTTTCTATATATTTAATATATCAACTGTATGTAATATATAACTATCATATAATAATAGATTATCTAATATATTTATATATAAAATCTAATATATATTATCTATGTAGAGAGAAAATGTAAATGTGGCAAATATATTGAAATTAAATACTTTTTATCTTACCTAATTCCACTGCCATGGAGATATACAATCAATCCAAGAAAGTCATGACTGGACAGCTTTTATTAACCTGAGTTGAAGAGGAGAGATGAGCCATGGTCTATGCAGAGCTGCTGTATTTGGCCAGTATACCTGTGCAGACTCCTGGGCATTGATGGAAAAGAACACAACCTGAGAAAGAACTCTCTGATGTGGGAAATGTAGGCCACCCTATATAAAGTGTGATCTGAGACGTAATGAAATGCTCACCTACCATGGTGTCCCAAATTCCACTCGTGGGAGCATTCTTTTGAGTTAAGAATATTACCTCTGGGAGATTTCTGTTAAAATGCACATATTCAGTAAAAGTGATAAAGCATTGACTTGCTGGTACTTATAAATTCATTGTCATGATTTGTTTGTTTTAATAACTCCCTATCACCTAACAGAGAACCATGTTTTGGTCCTTTGGCCTCTACCTACCTCTCTCAATCTCATTTTTTGCCATTCTACTCTTCCCAACAAACCCTTCCCTCTACCTCCATGGCTGGTGCATTTTCAGTCCTTCAGGTTTTCAAATTAAATGTGATCTCTAAGAAAAGCCTTCCCTCACCACTCAAACCAAAGCAGGGCCCCACTCTATCAGAGCTCTCCTTAGAGCACTACTAACAATATGTTATTCTTTTATCTTTTTTCACTTATTTGTTGGTTACCTGTCTCTCCCTAGGAGCTTCAGGTCAACGACCTTGAGTACATTTTTCTCCATTATAATCCTAGCCCTACATAGTGCCAAGCACATAGTAATGGCTTGATAAATATTTGTTAAGTAAGCAAATAAATGAAAAAGTGATATAACACTTCTAGAAGTTTGTATCAAAAGTATCAAAAGACCTTAAAATGTTGACACAGAGTGATCAAATAATTCTTCTAGGAATTTATCTTAAGGAAATAATTGGAAATGTAAAGATTTATACACAGATATTTCATCACAGACTTGTTTATACAAGGAAAAACTGGATCTGAATGTCCAGAAATAAGAAAAGTATTAAATAAGTGACATTTTAAAAGAATACTTAATGCCATGATAAAATGCTCATGATATAACAGTAAACGGAAAAATCAGGATAAAAAGAGTTTATACAGTGTGATCTAATTTTGCAAACAGTAAAAGAGTATAAATGCATAGGAAAGAATTGTTATATTTAGCAATGTACCAAAATATTAATGGCACTTATCTATAGGTGATGGGTAAGTGGCTTTTATTATTAGTGATATTCTATATTTTTAAAAATTCTCTACAATAAATATGTATTGCTTTTATAAGTGGATGAAAGCAATACATTTTAAAATATAAACATAAACACCTAATGTGTGAAAAACTAATTACTGTGCTAATTATTGAAGGATTCAACACTTTTGAATGAATGATCAACACTTTTCCCACTCTCCAGTGGTTTGTAACTTATGACATAAGTAAACTTATTTCCAAAACCAAATGGGATCTGGCAACTGGAGCCATTAGCGGGTCAGGAAGAGGATGGATGAATATGAAAAAATGGTGAGATTGGGTGAGGCAGGGTGTGGCAGCACAAAAGAGAAGGGAAACAAGAAGGGAGATGAGGGAACCCGGAGGATAAACTTCAACTATTTTCATCCTTTCAACAAATACTTACTGAGTGCCCACTGGGCCAGGTATTTTGCTAGCCCATGGTATTTCAAAGATGAATAAAACATAGTTGCAGCCTGCCCTGAAATTACAGTGGAGCAGGCTGGTAAGAAAGGCAATGATATTAGAGCTCTATTATATAATTATTAACAAGATATTCTGTGAGTATAGACAAGGGGCACCTAGCTCACATCAGAATGGATGTGGTCAAAAAACACTTCTAAGGGAACATAAACTCATGCTAACTCCCAAAGGACAAAATACAGATTTCCAGTCAGGAGAGATAAAACACAAACAAGGTACAGAAGCATGAAACTGCATGGCTATCAGGAGGCTTTATTCTGCATGTAGCCCTAACTAGGACCCCAGGTATCTGCTAGAAGCGAAATGTCATTTGCTCTGGGCTCCATACAAAATGCAGATGCTTAAATGAACGGCAATTTTGCAACCTTCCTTGAACAAGCCTTTATTGTGTAAACCCAGATGTAATTCATGTTTGTGGACAGACTAGTATGTCTCAAGTATTTTAACCTGTTATTTCTTTTTTTTTCTTGGCTGCACTGTGCAGCATGCGGGATCTTAGTTCCCCAACCAGGGATTGAACCGGCGCCTCCTGCAGTGGAAGCACAGAGTCTTAACCACTGGACCGCCAGAGAAGTCCCAACCTGTTATTTCTTTTATACTCTAAGAGATAACAAAGCTCTTTCTCAGGACAAACAGCATGTCAGGGTACTTGACTACAGGTGGCAGCTGGTCTGGAGCAGCCAGACATAGCAGCAGATCTGGAGGGCAGAGAAAAGACTTTCTTTCATTTTTCTTGCCAGCCCTTTTTCTTCAAGAAAGAGGGGAATCAAGTTGATTTAGTATACTGGGTACATCGTACAATCGATACATCACTTGTTTTTATGTCTCAATCTTCCCTCTTTGAAGGGCATTTAAATTCAGCTTGGTGGGATTATGTGGGCTAAGCTGTGATGACTTAGTTTCTCACTCCTTTGCCTCATGGGATACACTAGGGCTACCCTTACATCAAAGCCTGGAAGTAAAGAACTGGAGAATCTGCAGCCACTGACCCTGCTCTCCAAAATCATAAGATCTCATGTGGACCATAGAAATATATGAAACAATTGCCATAAACACCAAATGAATAAATATTTAGTAAATAAAAAAGTAATAAAATATTTATAGTTTACCAGAAGATCCTCTAGGCCACTTTTTTTTTTTTGCTTTACTTTTTTACACCTTAATCTAAAGCCTAAATCCTGAATGGGCTTTTAAATCTCATTTTGAATAATTCAGAGTTTGAGGAAACAACCCATAATGTCAATATGCCAATGTAATAGCTAAAGATGCATTCTCACAAAGTAATATATTAAAATCAATTCAGTAAGCTCCCAGAAAGGGAACCTACTATATGTTTAACCTCTCCATACTAAATATACTACATGACTCATGTACACCTATTGATTAAATTTATGTCTAGCCCAATTGCCACTCTTCTCACTAGATTTAGGACCTTTAGAATATGTCTATATAAACATTATAAAGAATATGTATTTCCTATTCTTTGAGGATGGCATATCCAGATACAGAATAAGAATATTAGATTACAAGCACAAAATCGGCATTATGTTCAAAATAAAGAGAATATTCAACTGATTTGTCAAGTATAAACTTATTCTGGTTGGTTGTCAATGAAATGTCAACATCTTTAAAAGAGGGAATTTTGAAAAAAGGAAATAAAATTTATACACAGACAAAATATTCAACTTCAAAGAAAAGCAAACTAAAATAATAATAAAGATCATTTTATTAGTAAAAGATGGTTGCTGGTGACAGGTTGTTTTAGACTTTCTACCATGTTATGGTGTCAACGCTCAACTTTTTCTTTGAGTAATTTCCCCTTCCTTATTCCAGTGATCTTGGAGGGATTGACAAACACAACTGTCATGTCTGCCTCCCCCTTGGATGAGCACATGACACAGGCCTGATGAATCAGAGTCCTTCCCCCAGGACTGATATTTGAACAAAAGTGGGAAGTTCTCTCATTCCACACTTTTCACTGACTTTGGACCAACATAAGCCTGGAGTTGCTTATTGGCCAGCTTCTCCAGTTGTGTGGAAGAAGTCCATTTTCTGTAGGAGAGAAGGGGCCAACAAGTAGAGGAAAACAAAGGGGAGATAGTGTAAGAGAGAGAGAAAAGGAGAAGGGAAAAAGAGATCTGACCTGATAGTATCATTGATGCCACTTAGTAAAGCCCAAAGTTAGTTCAACACCTACATTTTCTCCAGTACATGAACAAGCAAATTCCCTTTTTTTGTTTAAACTAGTTTAGGTTAGGCATTTTGATTTGCAATTAAGATCACCAATATAGTGCCTCTCCAATTTTAGTGACAATATCCACTATTATGGAGAAATAATTATGCACATGTAATTGCTATGCATTACTATTAGATTTTCTTTTGGTCTCATGCAACAGAAATATGACTACAGTTCCTTAACTAAATATGGATTCATTTATTCTTGTAACAAGAATTCCAGAGGAAAGAGTCCAGAGCTGGTACAGATGTTCAAGAAAATCACCAGCTGCTTCTAGCTTCCTGTTCTACCATCTTAACTTGTAGCCTTCATCCTCAAAGGTGCAAGAAGGCTGCTCTACTTACAGTCAAGGAGAAAGGAAGGGGAAAAGGGAAAGGTGTGTGCCAGCTGGTTCCTTTTAATTAGTGAAACAAAATTGTTTCTAAAAGCTCAACCCAGCTACCTTCATAAACCAGAACACAGTCCTAAAGACATACCCAGCTGCAAGAGAGTCTGAGGAAGTGAGGTTTTTATAACAACTCACATCTCTATCAAAGAAGGTCTTTTATTAACAAAGATGAGAATGAATATTGAGTAGGTTTTATTTCAGTGGCCTTCTATATGTTGGTAGAGCATTTGTGGAAAGCAAATTTTTTTATTAAGAAGTTTACTGTTTATTATTTATTTATTTTATTTGGCTGCGTCAGGTCTTAGTTGTGGCACACTGGATCTCCGTTGAGGCATGCGGGATTTTTCATTGCAGTGCACAGGCGCTTCATTGCAGCACACAGGCTTCTCTCTAGCTGTGGCGTGTGGGTTTTCTCTTCTCTAGTTGAGGTGCACAGGCTCCAGGGTGCGTGAGCTCTGTAGTTTGTGGCACGCAGGCTGTTTAGTTGAGGTGCGTGAGCTCAGTAGTTGCGGTGCAGCATGTGGGATCTTAGTTCCCTGACCAGGGATCGAACCCGCATCCTCTGCATTGTAATAAGAATTCTTTACCACTGGACCACCAGGGAAGTCCCTGGAAAGCAATTTAGACTAACTATAAAAGTATTCATACCTGTGATCTACTGTACTGCTTCTGGGAATTTATTCTGAAATAATTCAGAATATGAAAAGCTATAATTATAAAGATATTTATATTGATGATCTTAAAAATGGAGAAAAAATCTGTATAACAACTATAATATCCAAAAATAAGGAAATAATTATGAAAATTATAGTAAGTTTGCAGATTGTATATTGTACAGGCAACAAAAGTTATAGTTCTTAAGACTGAAACAATATGGGGAAATGTTTAGGATATAATAAGTAAAAAAATTGACTACATGATTTTATGTACACTAAAGTTTTATGTACATTAAAAATTGCAAAGGAGGGACTTCCCTGGTGGTGCAGTGGTTAAGAATCCACCTGCCAGTACAGGGGACATGGGTTCGAGCCCTGGTCCGGGAAGATCCCACACCGTGGAGCAACTAAGCCTGTGCACCACAACTACTGAGCCTGAGCTCTAGAGCCCAAGCTCCGCAACAAGAGAAGCCACCACAATGAGAAGCCTGCGCACTGCAATGAAGAGTAGCCCCCTCTCAGTGCAACTAGAGAAAGCCTGCACACAGCAACAAAGACCCAACACGGCCAAAAATAAATAAATAAATTTATTTTTTAAAAATTGCAAAGGAAAAAATTACTGAAAGAAAATATACCAAAATGTTAACAGTGGTTATATTAAACTATTAGGGTTATAATTTATTTTTCTTCTTTCCTCTGAGTTACAATTTTAATTTTTTCCTTTACTTTAATAATAAATTAATAATTAGAACATTTATTTTTAAATCAGTTTTATCAGCATATCTATCTATTCTTTGAAGTAGCTCTCAGATATATTAGATACATTCTCTGTCAGTTGATACTATTCTAGTGTTCCCCATTGTTCAGCATAACACTGAGATCAAAATGGTACCAAATAGATATTGCTGGCAGATTATTAGATGCTTATTTTTAAACAGTATTAACAGTGTATTAATCCAAGTTCTCCAGAGAAATAGAATCAATAGGATATATTTATAGGGAAAG
>NW_006777677.1:221756-225896 GCF_000442215.2 Lipotes vexillifer
GGGAAAGAAAGAGATATAAGAAATTGCTTCATGCAATTATGGAGGCTGGCAAGTCCAAAATCTGCAGAGCTGAATGTCCCCATTCAAGTCCAAAGGCCATTAGGCAAGAGAATCCTCGCTTACCAGGGGAGAGTCAGGCTTATGTGATAGTCAGGCCTTCCACTGATTGGGTGAGGCCCACACACATTACGGAGAGCAATCTTCTTTATTCAGTCCACTGTTCTAACTGTTAAATCAGTTAAATCTCATCCAACACCTCACAGAAACACCCAGAATCATGTTTGACCAAATATCTGGGCACCCCATGGCTCAGTCAAGTTGACATAAAATTAACCATCACAAACAGTTAAAGGCTAATCCAAATATATTTCACACGTTAGACTAATTTTTGTGTTTTTAGATCACCTATGCTTTTCTGTTTTCTGTTTGTGTGTTTATACATTTTTCATTTGCCCAGCAGGACTTTACCTCCATGCCTTTGCTCATTCTGCTCCCTCCACCTAAATGCTTCTCCTGTCATTGCCACATTTCTAAATCCTGAGTACCTTTAGGCCCTGCTCAAATGTCACATCTTTCATGAAGCCTTCTCTGATTCCTCCTGCCTTCACACCCTCTACCCCGACCACTCCCCACACACACATCAAACTAGAAGTAACTTTTCCTTCTCAACACCCATAGTGCCCTGACTCTGCTTCTCTAATGGCATGTTCCACGTCTACCTTGTTTTACAGATTTTTATGAATAGGCTTTTTTAGACGATAAATTTCTTCAGAAAAGAATTCATGTCCAATTCAGTCTTGAATCTCCTGAATATCTAACACTGAATAATTGTTCAACATTTATTTGTTGAACTAATGCATTTTATATATTTTCCTTACAACTAAAAGAGTCAGGAATTTCTTGGTTAACAAATAATTCAAAGACAATTTTCCAACAAAGTAATAGAGTTCAAGAAATTGCCTCTTGATAAATCCATGTATTGAGTAGTCTAGGAAAAACACACCTTTAGCTGGTTAGAATCTTCAGTCACTTTATAACAACTATGTTCTATATATTTAACTATAATTTTAAGTATTAATTGTCAAATTCACTTAATGCAAGGTATTGGGGAATTGTTTTGATTATAGTAGTATTTTTCCTTTACTGCCACTTTTCCCACGTTTGAAGTCTGAAGCAGTTAATCCTTTCATTATTCATCCTTATTAAATAGGTTTAGTTATTGCACTTGCTCTTTGGGTAAAGGCATAAGTTGAACAAAACTATAATGTAGCTGGTCAACCATGGAATGTGCTGTTCCTCACACTTTAGAGAAGTCACATCATCTTTCTGTTACATTATTTCTGCAGGATCCCATAGAATCGACAGATCTCCAGCAACAACTGTATCTGTGAGTGCCTTCCTTGAATTCGGATTTCACTACAATTAGTACATTTTACTACTGGCATTTAACTAATCTCTCAGATTTGTCAAAATTTTCAAAGCCTTTCTTGTTTCTCCCTCTAGTGGTCAATAACATTCATTGAAATGGAAAACCAGACAGGTGATCTTAAATGTGGGCGAAAGGTAGGGGTGAATATTCAATTTTGGTGTAAGTAAATGTGAAATGTATTCAAATCTACGTTTCATAATATGAGAAGAGGTTTATTTGGGATACAGCTTCCTTAGACACCACACATAAATATTCTTTATACTTATTTTCTGAATAATTTCTATTTCTATTTTATACTAATAATTTTTAGACATTCTGTATAATTAATTTCCTATTCCAGAAATTAGGTCCAGAAATAATTTGGTTTTCATACCAAATTATCTGATATATTTGAGTAATAAGTACATTACTAGATAATTTTAATTTTTTTAACGTTTCCTTAACAGGATAAACCTTCTTCCTCCAACCCCACTTAATTTGCATTGGCTCCTTGACATATGTAATGTTTCCTCTTTCAACCTCTAATTTATTACTTATAAAACATTATGAAAAACTTGTTTAATTAGAAATAAATGTTAAAATTCCATGATACTGGGCTTCCCTGGTGGCACAGTAGTTAAGAATCTGCCTGCCAATGCAGGGGACACGTGTTTGAGCCCTAGTCCAGGAAGATCCCACATGCTGAGGAGCAACTGAGCCCGTGTGCCACAACTACTGAGCCTGTGCTCTAGAGCCCGCGAGCCACAACTACTGAGGCTAAGTGCTGCAACTACTGAAGCCTGCGTGCCTAGACGTGTGCCACAACTACTGAGCCTGTGCTCTAGAGCCCGCGAGCCACAACTACTGAGCCCGTATGCCACAACTACTGAAGCCCATGTGACTAGAGCCCGTGCTCCACAACAAGAGAAGCCACCACAATGAGAAGTCCGCGCACGGCAACGAAGAGTAGCCCCTGCTCGCCAAGACTAGAGAAAGCCCGCGTGCAGCAACAAAAACCCAACACAGCCAAAAATAAAATAAATGAAATGAATAAATTTATTTAAAAAAACAATTCCATGATACTTTTGTGAAATAATGAGATGGTCAAATGTGAATGAGATAAAGAAGGAATGTATGTGTGTGTAATAAATTCTGATTTCAGATGTGAAACTATGGTCAAGTACTTCTGAATGGAAAAACTTTTAATTTTTTAAAATGTATTTATTAAAAGTAGTACATAGTGAATCATCTTAAAAGGAACACTGTCAAATATTATGATATAGAAATTGGCCTGCTCTGCCAAGATTCACAAAATAGTACTCCTGTTTAAGATCATTTTATTAAAAATAGAGTTACCAGATAACTTGTCATCCAAATCAGGACATTTTTGAGACTGGAGAAGACATTATTAATAATAATATGGGACAACAGGTATAAACTGTGATTGTTCCAGGAAAATTGGAGCATTTGGTCAGTCTAATGATCTCTAATTTATTAAAAATATTAATTATTTAATTTATTAAAAACATAAAGCAAGTTGTAGCAGTCCTTTTACTAAGGTTATGGTGAGTCATGCAGATTTATTTGCTTTAGGCTAAAGTTATCTCTTCTAAGATAACTCAAGGACCAAAGACCCTTTTAGTAAGCTAGCATCTCCTCCATGGCCCTTTAGGTAACGTGGGGTGGGCACTCAACAAGAACCTCTTTTACCAGGAGTGACCCAGCTCTTTCCCGACCTCTGACCTAGCTCCAGCCTGTCTCCAGCTGCCCCAGGGCTCAGCCTTCATTCTAAGGACACCGCCGACCGTGACCCCGGTGCCACAGCACACTGTGCCTCCTGACACTGCCTTTCTGCTCCCCAGCTACCATTAACACCCTTGCTCCCACTGAGGGGCCACCAATCCACACATGACTGAACTGCCTGGGACTTCGTGCTGCCACGAAAAGGCCTTCTGTTCAACCATCTCCTCAGAGTTTTACACACTTCACTTTTAGTGCAAGACTTCATCCTTCACCAAGCTTTGGCATGAAGGAAGGAAGTGAAAAGAGTTGTTTTATCCTCAAAAAGAGGTTAATAACATTAGGCAATTCCTTTAGGCTTATTAAGTCACGAGTCAAGCTGACTATGGAAAATTGTTAAAGAAATATTCTTTAATGTTAACTATAAAAAGCTACTGAACCCTAGCCTAGCAAATTTTGAGAAAGAATTTCTAAGGATGCCAAGAACACATTTTTCAAAAGGGCTACAATTTTTTTTCCCTAAAAAAGTAAAATACAAGGACCAGGTGACAGTGAAACAGGAGGAAAGGAAGCAAGACACAACCCTTGAAGAACGACATAGCCGTTGTGAATATGACATAAACTGGTTAGAACTGACTAGGCCCAAGGTGGCTGAGGGTTCGACTTCCAGTAGACATTGAGCCTTATTATGTGCTCATTGTAATACATTAGCATATGCTAAATACACACCCACAGGCGCCATGACAATTCCAAGGCCGACCATAAATGGTCAAAAAGTGGGCAGTGGCCCAATTCCTGGTAATCCCCACCCCTTCCCCCAAATAGTTGGAATAATCCTCCCACTCAGCCTATGAAATTACACAGCCCATAAAAACTAACCACCCCATATTTGGGGGCAGCTCTTGCCTTTTGAGACTGATCGCATTCTGTCTGTGGAATGTGTATCTCAATAAAGCTACTTCTTACCTATCACTTTGCCTCCTGCTGAAATC